>NW_006974566.1:137378-318115 GCF_000164805.1 Carlito syrichta | reverse complement strand
TGTGTGTGTGTGTGTGTGTGTGTGTGCGCTGTACATGGTGGTGCTCAGCTATAGTCCCAGGTATTTGCAAGGCTGAGACAGAAGGATCACCTGAGCCCAGGAGCTCAAGACTGTGGTGAGCCATGACTATGCCACTGTACTCAAGCCTGAGTAACAGAGTGAGACCCCCTACTCAAAAAAAACTCTTGCAATAATATAAAATCAAATCACATTTAGCTATACATTTAAATAATTTCCTTTTACAGAAAAAAAAAAGAACAGACAATGCCAGTAAAGCTTCATATTTACCCTCTGTTATGGACTGAATTGTGTTTTCCACCCACTCCCAAATTCATATGTTGTAGCCCTAACCCTTCGTGTGACTATTTTTGAAGTTACAGTCTTTAGGGGGTAATTAAGTATAAACTAGACCACAAGGAGGGTGGAGCCCTAATCCAATAGAACTGGAGGCCTTATAAAAAGAGAAAGAGAGATTTTTCTTCATGTACACAGAAGAAAGACCACGTGAGAATACAATGACAAGATAGCCATCCACAAGCCAGGAAGATAGACCTTACAAGAAACCGAACCCTGCCAGACCTTAATTTTTTGGCTTTTCAGCCTCCAGACTTGTGAAAATATTAATTCCTTTTATTTAACCCTTGCAGTCTATGGTATTTTGTTATGGCAGTCTGAGTTAAGGCATTCCCCATATTTATTAAAAGTACCAAAAATGAATAAAATATTATGCTATGAAAGTCCATGGGAGTTCTCCAAATAACTCTAAAGCTATTCTGTCTGAAATACTTGACTGCCTGAAAATAGTGGAGCCTAACTCCACTATTTTCACTCTATATTGTGTAGCAGGAGAGAAGATCTGACTCTGGTATAGTTCTAATTATCATAAGGCTCTGTAGAATTAATATTCAGGCAATGTTTACCACATGTGTAGTTTCAGACTAACAATGGCAATGCTTATATACGTATAAACACTCAAGATGATCTCTTAAGATTATTTTGTGCAAAGCAAAGAGGGATATAGGTCTTCCCTCTAGGGTAGAGACATATTGTTGGGGAACACTACAGGGTTCAGTGTGTCACTATAAGCTTTCCTGAACTTGCTAAAGATGTTCTATCCTCTCTTACCAGTGAGTTAAACATAAGGGCAAGTAAAGATATTAAAGAAATCAGAGATGAATGTTACCTCCCTAATTACTAGAATCAAAATAATGCAATTAAGCCATCATTCACAAACCCCAAAATATAAAGGGTTAGTGTCCTGCCCATAGTGCTTATTCATAGGAAGTAAAGAAAGAGTCAAAATCTGAAATCAGCACTCTCATATTCCATTGCTGAATCTCTTATCCAGTTAATGACACATGATTTCTCTCTATGTATTGAGAATACAACTGGGCCTAAAACATGTATGCCACAGATTCCCTAACACAGCACTATATTTTTATATCCTACAATGGGAGCACATTACTCCATAGAAAACAACTTAAAATATCAGATATTTTTTAAAACACTAAAGCCATTCAAAACAAGATGTTACAGTGCAATTATTTTTCTTCCTTTATAAATTCTGTAGAATATGAACCAGTGAAATGGTCCCCACAGATGTCCAAGAGACGTAAGCAAACTTGTTTACTTTCCATGGTTGGTTCTTATTTTGTGTCTCCTACAGGAGTGCATTATTGAAAGAAAAATAATGATTTGGTTGTGTGACCTTTGTCAGAATCATTTGTAAACACTCCTCTAGAATAGAAAAGAATCAAACTTGAAATAAACTAAAAAATAGTTCTTTTTCTTGACTAAAAGTATTAGTCTAAAAAAGAATTTCAATTCACTTTTGACCATCAAAGATGCTATGTTGTTTTATTTGTGGCACAAAATCTTTCTGGGTGAAGATAAATAAAAATCAAAAGCAATCTCTAACTTCTAAGATCATTACATTTGTTCCAATTTATGTCTTTGAAATTATGTAATGTAGAGTTTAATGTTATTTGAACTTGTTTTTTATTTAAAAGCTGTCAGTTGTATAAGTAAAATTCACCATATGTCATTATTTTTAATTATAGTTTCTCATGTAGTTTGTAGCGTTGAAGATTTTATTTGTCCAATAAACTGGTAATAAATTATTATTTTTAACAATTCACAACTTAACAATTTGAAATTTTGCTATAGTGTCTATCAAAAATTTCATTTGCTATTGATAAGCAGCATCATACACTCCAATAGTTCTTGTGAGTACACCTCCATCTGCCAAGATGAATGCTTAAGTAAATTGTCCCACCTAACACCACAGCGGTGCAGTTTATGATACAATTCAGAAGCTCAATATCACAATAAAAACTTAGCAGATGTCAGTTCACTAGAGGAATGGCATTGGACAGTACTAAGACCAAGAATATTCAGTTGGTCTCAAGTTTTGTTTCTTTTTCTTGAAGTAATCTTGCAAGAAAAAATTTATAAAGCAAAAATAATGTATTTTTGAAATATATTTTCATGTATGGTATAAAATTTTAGGGACCTTAAACAAATATTTTGTTTGCTTCTCCCATCTGTAAGTATTACTATCTTAGTTAGGTGAAACTATGTCATAGAGAACAGATATCATAAGCCACCATTCTAATATGTAATCATTGCTACTTGGAATAGTTCCTTCATGTATTTTCTAAATTATTCCCGTTTCATATTATTGTGCTGTTTTTCTTGTTTGGTCTTCAGTGGAAATGAAGTCCCCATTTAAAAAATCTCATAGATTTGATGATAGATATTATATCGAAATGAATATTTTCTTTCTAAAATGAATTGCCTCACTTTTATCTTTTCTTACTTCCTCTAGTTTCAAAATTTCTAGTTCACTTGAGGACTGGAAGAAGCAATAGACAAGAGATTGAGTCAAGGCTGTAGTTATAATTCTGTTATAAATTAATTATGTTCCCTTGAATAACTTACTTCAACCTATCTGAATTTTATCATCAGTAAAATGTGAAGTTTGGACAGAATTATCTCTAATTATTTTTGTATCTCTAAAATCAAAATTCAGATTCTTTCCTGAAATCTATCTAGTTCTCCGACATTAATCATGGAATCCAGAACTGGACACAACATCCTGGTACTAGGCATAGATATTATGTCAGCATTTTGATATGCTTTACTACTATGTCTGAATCCCAGTCTCACAATGATATTTTTAAATTATTGTACTTCTGTGGTGAAATAATCATGTTATTATTCATGCTGACATCAAGTTTTTTGTTGTTGTTGTTGTTAATCTTGCTCATCCTTATTGGCTTTGAAATGGTAACCTTTGTTTTTCCGTGAATAAGATGAAGATATACCCAACTGACATTCCTTTTGTTTCCTACCAAGTATTCTTCCAACACATCATTTTACATATTTTATCTGAGTAACCACTACTAGCTGACCTTTCCACCTTGTGATACATTATTTACTCCCTTAATTACTATTCTCACAAATCACCAAAGAAAATATTTAGCATTGCTGGGACTGGTGTTGACCCTAAAAAGTACCACTGCTGTTGACATTGATTCTCTGATAAGTTCTCTCTGCCTAATGACCACGAGTTGTGCAATCCACCCTAGGACCTGTGTTCACAACTGACTTATTTTCCATTTCCAAATTTATTTGATTCTATTTAGTGCTACTTTCCTTGAGACACAAAAAGAACTCAAGCTAAGAGAATGACACATAGAAATCTAGATAACATATGAAAAAAAAAAAAACTCCTGTGCATGAAAAGAAAAGGAAGCATAGGAAACTGAATTATATAAATTACTATATTAAATGTAAAAAAGTTAAAAACAAATAAAAAACAGATCATCAAGGTGAATAATAATACAAGACCAACCTACATTCTGTTAATAAGGAATACACTTTACTTAAAAAAATACAACGCCAGGCTCGGTGGCTCAGCCTGTAATCCCGCGCTTTTGGGAGGCTGAGGTGAGCGGATTGACTGAGCCAGCAGGTTCGAGACCCGCCTGGGCAGCGAGACCTCATCTCTACAATAAATCAAAAAATCAGCTGGGCGTGGTAGTGCATGCCTGTAAGTCTAGCTACCTGGAAGGCTGAGGCGGAGGGATCGCCGGAGCCCAGAAGGTCGAGGTTGCGGTGGCCGGAAGCGGCCACTGCACTCCAGTCTGGGCGACAGAGTGAGACTCCAACTCAAAAAAAAAAAAAAAAAAAAAATTAGAAAAGAAAAATTAAAGTTGTTTTTTATTTTAAATAATGTGTTTATATTTGAAGAAAATCCTAAGATCTACCAACCTCCAAAAACGCAAACAAACAAAAAAACTTACTAAATCTGCTAGATATGATAAGTGCTAACATAATCAAGGTTTTGATATTTAAGAAAAATATACAAATATCAATTCTATTTCTATATACTATCAAGGAGCAATTAGAAATTAAAATACAATAATACAAAACATATTATATACTTAGGAATATATTTGGCAAAATATGTGCAAGACTTGCACATTGAAAACTAAAATATTGGTGAAAAACTAAGTACTAAAATAAATAGAGATATATACCATTTACTTGGATTAGAAGACACACTATTGTTAATATCTCAATTGTTCTCAAATTTATCTATAGAGCCAATGCAATTTCAATTCTGCCCAGCAGAAATATTTTCTGAAACTAAAATTTATTTGGAAATGTAAAGACCCTAGAATAACTAAAACAATTTTGCAAAAAAGGAACGAAATTGAAGAACTTACTGTACATGATTTCAAGTCTTAGTATAAAGCTATAGCAATCAAGAGAATGTAGTATTCACATACTGCTAGTTAACAGATTAAAGGTACAAGATATAAAGTCCAGAAATAGTCCCATCCACTTGTGGTCAAAAGCTTTTTTTACAAAAGTGTCAATGAAATTTACTGGTAAAAGGATTTTTTAAAACAAAAGATGCTGGGTATCCATACCAAGAAAAAGTGAGATATGACTTACTTATATTACATACAAAAATTAAACACAGAAGTATTATAGAATTATAGACCTAATACAAAATAAACAACTGGAGATTATCTTTGTGAATTTATGGTAGACAAATATTTATAGACAGAATGTAAAGTACTAACTGAAAAGGAAAAAGCAGACAAACAGGACTTATCAAAATTCAAAAGACACTAATAAAAATAAAAAGTCAAACAACAAACTGGGATAAAATATTCACAATGCATGTACTTGACAAACTTGAACACAGAATATTAAAACAACATCAACAAAAAACTCAGAAATCAATAATAGAATTAACAACTAATAAAAATGGGCAAAAGTTTTGACTGATCAGTAAACACATGAAAATATAGTAAATACATTAGAGAAATGCAATTGAAACTACAAAGACTTATCATTATATACCCATTAGAATGGCTAAAATTAAAACTACCAAAATGACAGAGAGAATGTAGAGCAATGTGTTACTCAGGCATTGCTGGTGGAAAGGAAATAGTACAACTTTGGGAAAACTATTTGATAGTTTCTCCTAAAATTAAAATATATATAACCTTTGGCCTAGCAATTGCAATCCTGGGTATTTACTCCCCACAATGAAAATATATTCACAAAGAGATGTGTATAGAAATGGTTACAGCAGCTTTTTTTTTTTTGAGTTGGGATCTCACTCTGTCACCCAAACTGGAGTGCAATGGCTGCTCCCGGCCACCGCAGCCTCAACCTGCTGGGCTCTGGTGGTCCTTCTGCCTCAGCCTTCCAAGCAGCTGGAACTATAGGCACGCACTACCACGCCCGGCTAATTTTTTATTTATTGTAGAGATGAGGTCTCGCCAAGTTGCCCAGGTGGGTCTCGAACCCGTGGGCTCAGGCAATCCACTCACCTCAGCCTCCCAAAGCGCTGGGATTACAGGCTGAGCCACCAAGCCTGGCTGTTACAGCAACTTAATTCATAATCATAAAAAATTGGAATCAATCCCAGTCTTTCAATAGAAGCATAGATAAGCAAATTGTAGTGTGTACATAAAATGAAATCCTAAACTCAGCAATAAAAAAGAACATACTACAAATCCATGAAATTGCATAAATATAGCTCAACAATATATTTATATTATATAATACATAAAATTAAAAATAGGCAAAACTAATCTATGGGATAAAGTCAAATAATGGTTGATCCTGGCAGAAGAAAGATTGAGAAGGGGCACAAGAAAACTTTCTAGAGCAGTGTTTGTATCTTGTTTGGGGTATTGATAACGTGAGCACACACATTTGTCAAAATTCATTCTTTTCTGCACTCAATAGCTATGCTTTTTATTGTATGTAATTATACTTCAGTAAAATAAAATAAAACAGAAACCCTCAACCCTTCAAATCTCATGTGTATGATGACTTATTTATGCAGTTATATTTGTATGCGTGCACATGTAAAAACCAGTTTGCATGACCATACTGGAATCTAATCTTCTGAATTGGATTTGAACGGATTTTTCTCAATGCCTTACAAATGATATTTTTTATGTGAGACAGAAATTGGCCAACGCTTTATTGACCAATGAGCTTAATATGTTCTGCAGTTGGATTCATAAGCCCAAATACAGAACTGCAAGATCCAGGCCCAGGGAAAGAGAGGCAAGTGCTTCAAATCCTATATTTGGCAGCCTTAATGCTGTGGCTTGTGGGAAGCAGACAGTAGAGGGTGTCCTTCTTCCTATTGATCTAAAAGCCAACCTGAGTCATGGGCCATGGCATATTAAGGTCATATAAGATCTCGGAGGTCATCCAGGTCAATTTACTGATTGTACAGAAGGAGAACTTGACACTCAGAGAGGTTCAATATTTGCCGAAGATCACACAGCTAGTTAGTGGTAATCTGAGGCTATAATCCCAGTATCTTTATTCCCAATACCATATGAAGCTGCTATATCTGGATGCCTCTCACAGCTGTAATTACCATTTTCAAAGCAGAAGTAAATGGATGAACTCTCAGGGTATTTAGCGTAAACATTGACTTTTGAGTCTCTCCAACCACTTCGAGGCTTCCTTTGATATATATTCAGAAGAAATTTAGACCAGAAATGGAAGAGTAACAGTACTTGCCTGAGCCCATGCCCCTCTAGGGCTGGTTCATGACTGAGAAGGAATTTTATTGCAAGGTAATTGTGTTTTGGTTTTTTACAAATGTTGGTTTTAATTGTATATGAGCCACCTTAAGTACCCTGGTCCCAACGTGTTAAGAGACTTTAGTGATCTCATTTAGTATTAAAGTCGACTTCTAAATGTGTGCTACTTTGAGTACTTGGGTATCTTTTCCAAGATTCCCTTGTCTCTCAAAAAGGGTATTCAAGGGAAAGAATAAGATTTGAAGTATGATGACATGGGATATTCTGGATTACAGTCATTTGATTGACTCCATAGTGTGGCTATGACAGTGTGGAAGCTCTCTGGGGCATGTTCAGAGGCAATGTGGAAGCTATAAGCCAGAACAAAGTGTACTGGCATAAATCCTCAGTAAATATTTATTAAGACCAATAGCTACATAAGATGTGCTGACAGTAGCTTTTTGCTCTGTGTTAGAATTAAGATGAATTACATTATTGATGTATTAGGACCTCCTCTTTGGTTTCAAAGAATGGGATAATTCCCCCCCCCCATATAGCTTACATATCTTGCTAGTCACTAGAAATTGCATCACAATGCTTATGCATTCATTTAACCTATGTGCCTGTCTGCTCTGGATAGGTGATAATGATGTGACCTACAGAAAAGGTAGCATCACACTGTGATAAGTCAGTTGACCTCTACTTATGTGACCAGTTTTAAGGTGCCAACAGTCAATTCATAATTACATCCAACAGTGACCAACGAGTAATGTCTCAGCGACCGTTGTAAAAAATATTGCCTTCCGGAGAAGGATCCCAAGAGCTTGTGGTGAAACAGGCACAGAGAACCCTCAGGACTAGAAGAGGTGAGATTCTTCTGTAAAGAAGGTGAGATTCTTGTTGGCCACCAATAAAAGAATACTTTTCTCTCTTATATACCTTTTCAAAAATTAGTGGTTGCAAGACTTTATGTGGACCTACACTACCTTAGATATTCTTTAGTGCTACTTTGAGTACTTGGGTATCTTTTCCAAGATTCCCTTGTTTCTCAAAAAGAGTATTCAAAGGAAAGAATAAGATTTGAAGTATTAATTTGTAGCCTGGATATTTAAAAATTTTTAATTGGAACTTTTTTTTTCTTTTAAAGATGTGGGGTACGATTCAAGATTAGGTATACAAGTGGCCATCATACAGGTAAAGTTTGGGCCTCCCTTTGCTTCCCACTTTGGTTAGTTAGGGATCAGGCACCCTTATTGATATTGTGGTCCGCCCCTGCCCCCCCAGTAGTATCCCGCTACTGCCAATCCTTTTCTTATAGTATTATGGTAATTGTTCAGGATGTGCTTATGAGTGAGAACATGTGGTACTCTGTTCTTTGTTTCTGTAATAGATCACTGAGTATGATAGACTCTACATCCATCCAAGTTGCTATGAAGTCCATATGTTTGTCCTTATTTATGGCTGCATAATACTCCACTGTGTATATGTACCAATTTTTTTTAATTCAGTCCAGTTTCGATATAACTGGAAATTTTAAATTTAAAACCAAACTATTTTGAATAAGCAAATAAAAGAAAATGAGATGATTTTACTCTCATTTCTGTGACAAAAAGTCAGAAAGAATCAATAGTGTCATATTTATAATATCTTTATCAGATAAACCATAAACTACTTGATAAATATAGTTGGTTGCTATGTGTTCAGTTGCAAATATTACCTGAAGTTCTGAATCAACTCTGCCGAAGTCAAATCAGTTGCGTCAATAGGAAACATTTTTTTTAATTTCTAAAAACTGACCTAAGGCAATGGCTTTCAAATTCTGGGTCAGGAAACATTATTGAGCCATTATAACCTTTGTTCATGGTTCACTCAGGATTCAAGTTCTAATTCTAACAAACTCGTCCAAGGCACTCAGTTTTTAAATAAATATTACAGAGTACAAGACTTAGATATTTCTTTACAAGTTTGCCATCAAAATTATTACAACCCGCCCTTTAGTTCGAGGCTTGATGTCCCAGAGAACATCTGTGTATTTTTTCTTTGTTGGTTGGCTGGTTTTGTTTGCCAAAGTTGTAGTCTACTGCCTAAACATATTTAAGAGCTACTGATCAAAACAATAAGTTATGGTTAAATGCTTTAAAATCTACCTTCTGCCTTTGTGCCTAGGCTAACGACTCTCCTCAAGGTATACCAGCCAGTTGTTTTCTGTTTCCTCACTTTGAGTTCAAGAATAATAAAATAATGACTACTGTGGGGTTTTTTTTAATAGGCTTGATCTAACAAATCCTGCCTTTTAATAAAACAAACACTGACTTCAATTATGTTTTCACATATACTTCTGTTGAGTATTTAAACATAAAGGTCAAAAATTGCAACAAAGGATTTTTCCAGAAACTTGATAGCTTATCTCTGAATCCACCCTAGATTAAAATATTAAATGCCACTTGACCATGCACATAGCCTTAAATAACTCAGCTCAGTAGATCTCCTCAGCTTGGCAATGAAGCTCTGGCAATCTCTGATGGCCTAATATATGCTCAGCAATAATCTTTGCTTTCCTTTGGCTACTCCTAAAACACTGAAAACGATGTATCTTTGGAATGTACTATATGCTTTTCAAAATAACTAGTTCTCTAAATTTTTTTCTTAGGGAAGTTCCTTAAATATTTTTCATATTTCACTGACAAACTGACATAAAGCATAATTGGATGTTTAGTATATTAAGTAATTAATGAGTCTGATAATTTTTATCAATCCTTTGTTTTCTTTTCCTGGGAAACGTTGAAGTATAAAACAATAGCATCTGAAATCAAAGACACTGAAATTTAGGAAGGGCAATTGAAAAAGTTATGTGTGCCCCATAATATACAGGACCAAAATTATGTGGTCTGGATCTCTAAAGAATGCAACAGATTATTTGTCAAATTTGCTATAAACAAAGAAAGGAATGATCAATTTTGAAGGACTTATTATTCAGCATTCACACAGCTGTGTCATTTCCTGTTGGCGAAAGAGTGAGTGCTAAATCCACACAGCAGCACTAAATCATATTAGCAGTCAGCATTAATGAAGAAAAACAAGACCAAATACTTCAACCCAGACCAGAGTGCTCTTACCACACAGCCTAGACAGCTTACTGCAATGCCCTTGACAGGGCAAGCAGGGATAATTTTAAGGGAAAATAAAGAAAAAGATTCCTTTCCAAGAAAAGAAATTCTTTCCAAATAAGAAGTTCAATCCTTTTAATTTTATGAACCTTCTTTCCTCAATTCCTCTTTCTCCCCTCAAAAGGCTTTCTGTTTTGCTGATGTTATATAAGGCCAGCTAAGTAATCACCCTCTTCCGACCATCCCTAAAAAGAGATACCTGTGTAATTGCTACCTTTCCATACCAAGCAGTTCACAAATTTATACCCTTGCCCTTAGTCTATATTGAACTGCGTGTATTTGAAACCAGTTAATATCCATCATCTTATTAAAGCCTCAAAGAGAATGCCCATGACTCATTTTCTGACATAACGTCTATGAAGGCATCCTGCATATTTCTTTGTTTTTATGTCAGTCATCTCTCTACTCTATTGATGATGCCCATAAGAGACCTCAGTGTGCACTTGTTCCTTCAAACATTTCTGCTGGAGTCTGAAGAGAGGCAGGCAACCATGAATAAACAATTAGGATTATGCCTTACATATTACGCTGTGAGCCAAGATCTCCATAAGCACACTGAACTTGAAAAGGGAAGTATCTGTACTGTGTTTCTAAGGAAGAATGTTGGAAAGTATAGGACAGGTGATTTTCTAAGTAGCCCTATTGTGCAGCTTAAAGGAGACAGATGTTATCATCCTCATGTAAGAATGAGACCAAGGAAAAGAATCTAGTCGGTGTTTGCCCAAGGTCAGATAGTATGTTGCTGGTTTAGCCTGGAGCAAAACCCAAGGCACTGAACTTGTAGTCACTAGACTCAAAGAAAGAATTGTTTGTCTGTCCTGTGCTATCCCTAGATGGAGACAGACTCATAATTAGCCTGCTCTCCAGGCCTGGAATCAGCCAAAGGGGATGTCGTTTCCATTGGAAAGGGGATTTCTTCTAGTAAGTAAAGGGTTAACCACAAATGAAACACTTTTTAAGCTCAAATCTTTCAGGGCAACTGAATACTCCCTATTAACAAGAGCATGTAGTAACATTTGCCATTTGTTTTCTTTTCTCTCTATCTAGGGGTAAATCAGAGAAAGGAGAGAGTAATAGAAAATAAACAAGAAGAATAACAAAAAGAAGAGCATTAAGTAATATATAATTCCTCTAGATGAGGTTTCACATTTTCCAAAGGAATATTTCTTAGGGGAAAAACCTTTCACTGCAGTCTAAAATTTTAGTCTTTTCCAGGAGTATAGGTATACTTGGAACCCATATTCCCATTGAAAATGAGCAATTTCATCAAAGTTTCACAGCTAGTGAGTGACAGGTGCAGATCTAGAACTGGAGCCATTCATTAATTCACTCATTCATTCGCGAAATCATGCTATCTTGCTCCACGCCCTCTGGTGACTGACTTCACATGACCCTGAGAATGAAATCCAAATTCTGTGACTAATTACTCAGCCACTGCCTGCTTCCTTCTGCTCCCCCACCTACGCTCTCCCTCTTTCAGTAGGCCCTCTTGCTCTAGCCTTCCTTCTGTTCCTCAAGCTTGCCAAACTCTTTGCTTCTACATAAACTTCTCACTGTCTGGTCTCCTGCCTGGAGCATTCTTTTACTGGACCTCCTCATGGCTGATTTATTCTCATCATTAAAGACTCAACTTCCCTGAAGAGGCATTGCTAGGCTTCTGGATCTAATTCTCACCCTAATATACCTTACCATGCCATCCTGTTTTTCCTTCATAGAGTTTAGCACATTCATTCTTATTTTTGTACTTGCTTTCTTATTTATTTTCTGTCTCCTGTTTGGACCGTCTGCTCTGTTGCTGACTGCTATATCTGCAGTTCCTAGAACAGCACCTAGTTTATAGTAGGAGCTTAATAAATAATTGTTAAACTAAGAGTTAGACGAATCAAAAAATATATTTAATATCTCCACCACACACCAAGTACTAGAGATTCAAAAAAGAAAAAGAAAGAATTCTTACCCTAGAGGGACTCAAGGCCTGGAGACTTCAGGTAGTTATAGGCTTTTTTCTTCTTTTAAACATCCATTAAATTTCACTCAGCAACTGGCAGATTCCTAGAGATTCAGGTCACCTGATTTCCAAAAATAGTCATCCACTATGATTCCAGATTCCCTGGTAAAGTGATTATGCTTCTTGTTTTGCCTGGGACAACCCCTGTTTGCCCCCTGCTGTCTATCCCCCTCTTGCTGTCAAAGTATTCCAGTTTAGGAGATAAATTATATGGTTACCTTATTCATTGATCAGCCAATTCATGACACTCATAATTATTGCTAGTTAGAGTGTTTAACCATATAAGCTACATCAATTCAGGAATATAAGGTTCAAATCATATCTCTGAAAAGGGGGTAACTTTATAAGTTAAAAATAAGATAAAAGACAAAATAGACGCAGTTCCAATTAGTGAGTCCACTAATGAATTTCCCAAGTCCAAAATTTCCCAAGATATGTTCATCAGTTCTGAGAAGTACCAGTAAGATTTACATGCCAAATATAACATAAGTCAAGGACTATTTATTACGCCAGAAAACTGTTCTGTAAACTTCACTTGCATTTCCTCATAATTGCTATTATGAGTCCTATTTTACAGATGATGAAATTGAAGTTCAGAGAGGTTCAATAATTTACCCAAGGTCACACAGCTAGGAAATGTAAAGTTCAGAATCCCAAAACACCTCTTTGTGATTTACTGCCCCAACTACAGTGCCCATCGCAGCTCAAACAAATAAACAAACAAATGAATAATTCGATAAGCATTTCCTGTGCTTAAAAAGGTTTGGGAAATGCCAAGTTAAACTATGTTAAGTAAGCTACTTTTCTATAGAACTTTTAGTGTCTGTAACATATTAAAATGACTAGTATATCTTCAAGGGGTGATGTGTGCACAGTGTTTCCCTCAGTAATTGGGCCGTGGCACCCTCTGTATGAGGAGGAAATTAAACTCTGTGGAACAAATTTTGGCAAATGCTGCTCTAGGAACCTTGGCAGGGCCAGCTACCACCCTTTTCTGTGGGTCACAGCTCCACCTGTGTAAACACAGACCCATACATGGAGTCTGAGTCAGGGTTCTTCTTTGGGGGGGCTCTAGTTTTCTCAGCTCCAAAAAGGAGACCATCCCTGAATCTCATAGACTTAAGGGTCCTACCCTTCTACTGCTTACATCAGGGATTGTAACCACCCTTCGTTGTCTTTTCACCCCTCATATTGAAGTTAACTGGTTTTTTGTTTTTCATTTCAACCTTTTCTCATTTACAAGCCTAGAAGTCTTTATGGGGAGATCTATAAGTTGGCTGTGGTCAATGTCCTTACTACAATTTACTAATTGAAACCTTCTGGCCATTTGGGGTGTAGGAGATAAAAACAAAGGACTTCTCATAGAAAACAGAGAACAAATATGTGGACTATATCTTGTCCTTTCTAAGGCTCTTGCTGGGGGTAAGAGATGGGGGGCTGTGGGGATGGATGTGGAAAAGGGGTGAAGAGCAGGTAGAGGGTTGTATGTGCATTTTACAGCTACGGATATTTACGCCTTCTGAGTGTAGCCTAGGAGTGCCTTCATTCCGGGCAGGTGAAGGATAAAAGGTAAAGAAATTAAAGAGCAATACCAGAATCCCTCCCCTGCCCCAAAGTCTCCTCACTGCAAGTAGGGGGTCCGTGCAACTGGACTGACGTGTTTGGGTCTCTCGTGAAGCAGGGTTGAGTTTCCAACCGCCTTTGTTACTCTGTTATGAGCATCTTCTCCTTTTCTTTCTTCTTCAATTCCACCTCCTCTACCCACTCCTCAAAACACTGTGGCCTCCTTCTAGGTGACTGAGACTGACATGTTTCAAAAGTCAGTCTATTACTGCGACCCAGACAGGCCAGTTCTTCCATCTGGATTAACCTGGTTTAGCTATTGTTCCACAGCCTATGTACCTGATAACGAGCTCTTCCTTCTTTCCTTCTTTCTTTCCTTCCCTTCCCTTCCCTCTCTCTCCCCCTCCCTCCCTCTCTTTCTCCCTCCCTCCTTCCGTTTACACAACCACTTAATCTTTTCCCCATCCCAGATTTGCTTCCTATATCTTATAACTATGTTTTAACTTGGTTGGGAAATGTTTTCTTTAATGAAGCTTCTGCATAGGAGCCCCTATTAAAGTATTTTTAAAGGAATTGTCGTTCAAACCAACACGCACAGATAGCAATTTTCCACCTCCTCCCAGACTGCTACAAGCCCCATCCCTCGGCCAAACGTCTCTGGGACATTCAGGTTGTCCTAGAGCCTTGGTCTGAAACGGATCCCGCACGGACACCCTAGAGGGCGCGTTGCTTACATTTTCTGCAAGCAACGCCACAGCACTCGCTCCCAGGCTCCCTCAAAGGGGAGGAGGCAGATCAGTTTCCTTCTCTCATTGAGAAAGAAGAGGATTGGAAGGCCGGGCGTATAAAGCCGCGCAGAGAGCGTGAAACAAAGCAGTCGGATCGGAATTGGACTTGGGAGGCGCGGTGTGGAGCCAGGCAGAAAACTTGTCGGAGAGTAACAAGCCTGCTCCTCTGTCTCTTCCTCGTCTACAGCGCGCTTCCGGGGGTCCCCTCAGCCGGCGATTTATTTTTCTATCTGCTTTTTATATAGAAAGAAGTCCATATATTTTTTTCTTCCTAAGAGAAAATTCCTGTTCCAAGAGAAAATAAGGCAACATCAATGAAGGAGAGAAGAGCCAGTCAAAAATTATCCAGTAAATCGATCATGGATCCTAATCAGAACGTGAAATGCAAGATAGTCGTGGTGGGAGACAGTCAGTGTGGAAAAACCGCGCTGCTGCATGTCTTCGCCAAGGACTGCTTCCCCGAGGTGAGTATGGCCGGCTGCGGCTTCGTGGAGCCGGGCTGCCCTGGGGATCCCCGGTCTTCGTTTGGGCTTCCCTCGCTTCTCCCGCTTGACCCGTTCTCTCTTTTAAAAAGGCATCGTTTCCGCTCCTTACTACTTTCCTCCTTGTTAGACTGCCGGGTGAGGCAGAGAGCATGGGAAAGGCTCAGGGTCTGGGACGCCGCCTGCACGTCGGACTGGTTTGCGCCTGGAACCTGTTCGTTCCTGGGTGCAGAACCTGGGGTTGGGAGATTTGGGTCACGTCTGCGAGAGTCAGGTTGCAAGGGAACCAGACAGGGATTCGGAAAGAGTCGGTATGTTTCGTGGGTGGCCTGATGTGTTTGGGTTTCCTTTTTTTTAGTTGGGGAGGGGGTAGGCGATGTTGAAACAGGGTGTTTAGTGGGTGTCGTGCGTTTTGAGATAACCACTTTGCTCTCTTTCCTTCCTCTTCTGTCCATTTTGTTCGTCCAGAATTACGTTCCTACAGTGTTTGAAAATTACACGGCCAGTTTTGAAATCGACACACAAAGAATAGAGTTGAGCCTGTGGGATACTTCGGGTAAGAGTCCTCGGACCGCGTGGCGCTTGGGGCGGGTTTGCAGCCACCGGGGGTGCGCGGCGCGTCTAGAGAATCCGCGCGCCTCCGGCCGTCTGCACCCCTTCATTAATTTTGCCCCCTCCCAGGGATTCCCACGGTCCCCGCCGGGTGAAAATTTTATCCCTTCTGGGTGGGGGCGGGGGACGACAGTGGTGACGGGGTGATAGCAGTGGGGGAAAGGAAGATGCTGTGTGCCCGCGGGGTGACCCCGCAGGGAGAGCCGCTTGTGGCCGGGGGGCCGGGCGCGGTCTGCCCGCGGGGCCGTGGTCCCCTAGCTTTGGGGCGGCCAAGGTGGCCCGATGCTGGGGGAGGGGAATGCGTGCGCCTCGGCGGAACCACCCGACTCGCGGCGGGCGCCCCTCTTGGATCTAACCTGCTGGTTGGCCAGGAGGCGGGGAGGCGGGAGGAGTGCGGCGGGGGTGGTGGAAGGCTGGAGAAAATCCCCGAAGCGACGCGGTTACTTGCAGATTCCGCGCTTAGGGGAGAGTAACTGAGCAGGCAGGCGCGGCGCCCGTGACGCCTGCAGCCAGGAATGCGCTGGCGGCGCGGGCAGCGCAAGGACTGGGCAGCCGCTGGGCCTCCCCTGCACGCCGCCGGCCTCCCGCGGCCCCTCAGTACTCGCCTGCACCGAGCCTGCTCTTGGTCCCTTTTCTCCCCTCCCCCCAGTGATCGTGTCGTCCCCCCCCCGCTCCTCCCCCCCCCCCCCGGTGCCCGGCCACGCCAGCCGCTCCTGACCTCTACTACATACCCCTCCGCTTGCCTGCTGGGCGGTGGGCTGCACTATTCTCCTTTGACCTTCCAGTCTGTTTGAATTATTGGCGCCGCGGTGGGTTATATTCAAGGGTCTGGGGTTCCAGGCCTGGCTGTTGCCTTCCCATGCGCCCACCCACCTATCTGGCGCGCAGTGGTAGGGAGAAGCAGGTACCCTGCTGGTGGGAAGGCATCTAGCCCCCGCCTGACTTTGGGCAGGGTCAAAAGCGGGGAGGAGGGGAGAGCACGAGCTGAGATCTCGCGCTGGGAGACGGGCGCCCGCCAGAGGTGCCGGCGGAGGGTCGTTTTCAAGAAGAGTGCCGCCTCTGGAGGAGCAGGAGCCATCGGCAAGTCAGGGTAAAGGCCTGCGGTTTAAAGGCTGGGAGCTTAGCAGGGAGCTGGTCTGCTGGTGAACCGAGCCAAATCTGGGGCGAAACTAAGCGAGGAGGAACGCACAAGTGCCAACACGCAGGTTTTGCTGTCAGGCAGGGAGGGCCCGAGGTGGAGCCGCGCTCAGCTGGGAGTGGCCTCGTGGAGGTGCTGCAGTGAGCTTCCCATAACCCTTGGCTTGGACCTCAGGAGGCCCCAAGGGACGCGGAGGGATCAGAGAGCAAGAGGAAAGAACCGAAATGACGAGGTCGCCAGAGGCAGTCCCCTTGCACAAAGGCAAGAAGTCTCGCACGAGCGCCTCTCACGGCTGGTGCCAGATGCTCTGTCTGCTGCACTGAGAAGGGCCGATTGTGTTTCCCCTGGAGAGTCAAGCTAAGCCACTCCAAGGGCAGCAGAATAAGGATCTCGCTGAGTTTTGTGTTGGGGATTGCACACAACTAGAGAGAAGGTGTTAGCAGACAGAAGTCTAGTGGTTCCTTATTTCAATACTTGCTATCATCAGAATTATTGTACAATCTAGTACTTAATGGGCTCTAATTCCCAGAAGTATCATGGTATGTATTTGTTATGATTAGAGGACAGGACAACTGGTGTGGCACCATTAATAGGCATCAGTACTCCCTCCTCACCTCTCAGCTTCCAATCCTGTTTGGATGGAATGCAGGATAGAAATTGCTTTGGCTTGGGGTGGGGCAGTGGGTCTGACTCAGTCCTTGATACAAAGCTGTGTTTAGGTCTAAGCTCCTGGTTACCACGGATTTTTATGTGCAGATCCTCTACCTCCCTGGGTCTCATTTTCACCGTCTGTAAAAAATAGGACACAGTTAGATAGTGTGCAAAACCTCTCCCAGCCATACACTTCTTGACTTTAGTACACCGACCGGACAGGCAGATCTTTTTCCAGAATGTTGGTTGGCTTCAGCTCTTAGTCCCAAGGGATCTGGCATCTCTGCTGGTGTTTTCACATCCTACAAAGCAAAGCAGGTTCTGGGCACAGTCAGGCTTCCTGGTGGATTTAGGAATGAGACTCATTTGAATAGGGAGGGGAATAGGTGGGCTTATAGGAATGCTGGGCTGTATATTCCCTGTCTCAAGCTTCAAGAGTCATAAGACCACCAACAGAGATTTTTAGGTTAGGTACCCGAAGGGCTAAATTGACTCTTTTAGGAGAGGAAAGGCACACTGTTTTCCAAAGCCTAGAAAATAAAACCAATAAATGTGAATCATTTTTAGTTGGAAGTTGTTCTTCGTATGTTCAGCTAAATATCACTTCAGGTATTTTCATATGTTTAATCAAAACTCTACAGTTCATAGTCTCTGCACCCATAGCACAATGCCTTGTACACAGTAGTCACCCAATAAAATCTGATGAATGAACAAATAAGTAATGATATGCACAGTTTCCAAGGAGATGAGGTTCCTTGACATTTATTAACACTGAACTACCTGTGAACAAAGAATGGCAACTTTATAAACCTTGCTTTTCATTGAATTAAAGATAATTGCCCGAAATGAAGCTTGTAGTGAAATGAAGTTTATAGTGGAATAATTCCATGTATTTTTATCTAATGAAACAAAAATCTATGCATGTTTCACTAAAATAGAAAAGGTTTGAAACTGTGTTTAAGAAAATTTAGTACTGCAAAATGATTCAGTAGTTTAGATTTATACTAATGGAAAAGGAGTCATAAGGGAATTATTTAGAATTCCATTATGTTGTTCATGAGGCGAAATTTTAGTTAATTAAACATAGTCACCAAGCACTGCTTAAAGTCTAAGAATAGCCTGTTTCCAACAAAGGTGATTTGTCATGAGTAAAATACATCTAGCAGGAACCATTGCATCAGCAACTAATTATTTCAAGTATTTTTAACGTTTTTCTATTTTATCCCAAACTTTTCATGATAAATTTCTGAACAGGATTATTTTCTGATAAATGTTTGACATTTTATTTGCCCACTAAGACATTTATTTAGTTCAGATTGTGGAAATAATTGCGTATGCCTCATGCTTCTGGATACATTTATTTTTTTCCAAAGACCACCAATTTAACTCTGGAGAGAAGATATAAGCCAAATCTGTGAAGTTCTAAAATGTCAGTTATTTCCTCTCCTAGAACCTTATGAAAGAGATTTATATGGGAAAAATTGGACATGTCTAGCTTCTATTATGATGATATTATTCTAGATGGTGCATAACATTATCCTTTGAATGGTATTTCCTGACCTGTTCAGCCTTCTAGCAGAGGGGCAACCATTTAGGACACAGAAACAGAAACATATCCGGTGTCTCTATGTGGATGTTTCTCATAAGGGCTCTACTTTTTCCCCCAGCGGTCATATGGGCCACATAGGTAAAACTCTGCCAGTTTGGATATGGGTAAGAACATCAAGTGAAAGTAACATATGTGGGGTTTCTTTGCACTAAGAGAAAAGGAAATCATTCATTTCCCACTTTTTTTAGACACGTTAACTTAATGTTTCCTTCCTTTCTCCTTGACCCTAAGAAGCATATAGTTTTAATAGGGAAGTAGAGAGAAAGCAGCTCTTTCCATTTAGTGTGCAGTTCTTTGTCAACTCATGATGTCACCCAACTTTGTTGGGTTCTTGAACCCAAGTGCCCTGTTCCACCTGGCTGCAACGTATTTCTTGTCAGGCATCCCATTGCTTATAGCTAGATTAGAGTCTCATCATAAGAACTAACCCCATCCCCCACCCCTTATACACACCAGTTAAAGCAACCACAAATGGCACTTTGCCACTTGATACTTAGGGCTAAAATATTCCAGCCCCCCCCAAGAGTAAACAAAACATTTAAAAAATACCATACAGATCATCCAAAAAAGGGTTTTTTTTTAAAGGTAGTTTTCGAATACAGGTCCATAATTTATTCATTTTACTGAGGAATATTCCCTTTTCATTAGAAAATGAGCATTTTTATTAATAGCTGCAGAAATGCTCCTATTGATTTTTAACTTCACCCAATGAATTTCTGCAAAACAATGGGTAATGGCTTCAACATTTTAAAGTGATAAATGAGACCAAAGTAATTCTAATATCTTGTGCTTCAAAATCTGCCACATTTGCCAAGCATAGAAGCAATTTGTAGCATGAAGCCAAATGCCTACTAATAATAGAAACTTAGTCATTTAAGGATCACCACATCTTTTCCTAAGAGATTTGATTGCAGTGTAATTTCAACACATGTGATTTAGGGACTAATAATCATTCATGCTAGCTTTTAACCAAGGCAAGTTAATGTACATTTTATTTAAGAGATATTATTCGTTTTAAAATATTCAATTCAGCTGCTAAAATTCCCCCCAATAACTATGCTATTGCCTCACAAAGACTCTTTTGAATCTCGTCATGATGCAAGCTTCTTTTCAGGCCCTAAATGCTAAAGTGAGCACTTCCTATATTAGGTTTTAGCATTATTAACAGAATGTAGTATTATTTAAATATTAGACTGGGAAAGGGAGAAAAGACAAATCTTATTACCACATGGTCTTATTTTGAGGACAAACTTGTTAATTTATAGCTTATACATCAAGTTTTGAAGAACGGTTTTGGTGACAGTCATCCTAATGAAATATTTCTTAATAGGGATGGAAATGGTTCAGCAGTATTGGAGATTAGTATACAATTAATCCAGAAAAGCAGCTTAAAAAGAGATCACTAGTGCCCCCTATTTTGATGATTTAACATATAAATTAGCACATTTAGACAAGAAATATAGGAATGATTATGAAACCAGTTAACATGTTATGGGGCATCCTGTGTGCATACACTCTGCTCTGTGCTATGGCGGTAGTTACAAAGTTGGGCAGGAGAAGCTTCTGCCCTCTGGTACTCACAGTCTGGTTAGATAAGATAAAAAGTGGTGAAAACATAAATAACGATATTTTAAAATACTAAGACTTTCTCAAGGTAGCATAAGAAATCAAATGAGGAACCCAGATTAAATGTCAGGAGTTTAGGTGGGACATGCCCATAAGCAGAAACTTGAACAGGGTAAGGAAGTCTTCCCCTGGATCCTTTTGAGAAATACCCACAAGAGTAGGGGACAGGGAAACATTTCATTGTCTGTGGTGCTTGAGTACCTGTTTATAGGAGGGCGAGCCTGAAGTTTTAAAATCTGGATTCTCCCAGCAGCAACAAGATCCAAAGAGTTGTTGAAGGCCACATGAGTAGCCCAAGCCCCTGACTCATAACTTATTGCTTATTGAAGCCTATAGCAACTCCCTTCTTTAGTTGGCTTAGTTTCTTAAGGAGTCTTTCACGCTCTTCCCACTTGGAAACATGTGTACATTTAGTGGCTATCAGAGAAAATAAGAGAAAGTTGAGACATGTAACTTATAATTAAACTTCTTAGATAAAGGGAGAGATGAGAGTTTACCAAGGAAGTAGAGAAGCACGAATACTTGTGATTTGAGTATCAAGGGCAAAATTGTGGAATATCAGGTATTTCATAAGGTAGTAATAATCCTTTGGAGTTTAGGGTTTCAAAACCAGGTTCAATTTTTAACTTGAGTTTTCACGATAAAACTCTGTAAGAGATAAGTATGGGTTATACCAAAACAGATCGTTGGATGGTGGTTTCCAATAAACGGTACATAAAACTGCATTTGGAGATTTCTCCACCATGCAACAATTTTCCTTTAAACCATTGAATTTCCTAACAAAGGGAGAGGGAGGTATGAATTTCCTTTCTAAGTCTACATCTGTCTCTAGATTTTTTTTTTTAGCCCCATATAAGCAATTTTTTTTTCCAATCTGGTTTTTTGCTAAGTTGCACATTTCAATGAGGTGTCCAGATTGGTCATTCTGATGCCACCTGAAATAACCAGATGTTTCCTCATTAATCCAGTTCTTTTGCATGTAAATATGACACCAAGGACCAATAGTTTCTTCAGTTCATGCACAGTGCCTGGTGGGCTATGCCAAATGAATTTGTTGTGCCTCACTCATTTTCTGATGTCCTTTAAATGTTTTCTCAGTTGCATATTGGCAACTTTCTCAGTCCCCTTTGGCAAAAAATAAATTTTATTGACATGGAATGTAAGCTGCCTCCAAAGTTTGGCCAGGTGTTGTGCACATTGGTTTTGAAAAATGAGGCTGATGACATAGTTTGTGGAAAGGCGAATTCACTCATCAGACTCCACTCCAAGAAATCTGGCCCTAAGTATCATATGAAACATGAAAACTTCAATCTGTTACTGAATGATAATGTAATTTTAAAAATTATACAAAATTATATGGAAGTATATAAGTGTGCCAAGAAGATTAGGAGTTTAAAGCCAACTTCTGATTTACAGGCCAAAAATAGCAATTTGATTTCTACCTGTCTGATTTTCTATGTATCTTCACTGCCCCCAGAAATAGAAAATATTGATTTTATTATTGTAGCAACAGAAAAATGCCTGTGTATTCATATAAGATCTGTTCATAATTTCTATTCATTGGCTCTATGGAAGAAACAAACTAAATATCATTCATAGGAATGTTTGTTGCATATTTGTAGGATGGTATTTGCCGTGCAGACTGCTTGGAAAAAGTTAAACAGAGCCTTATTCTGAGCCAGATGGGAAAGTTTTGCCCAGACTTGATTCACATTCTTGAGATTGCTGCTAATTTAAAGCTTTCACTCAGATTAGAGGTGGCATGAGGAAATGCAATCTTGCAATAATTGGGCAGGTCACGCAGCCTCACATCTTAGCTGTTCTTTGGCTTGGTTTGGTTCAGACGTGCACTTGATGGTCACTAAAATTACAAATTAAAAGTTAATATATTTTTCTCTGCCAATATTTGCAATATTTCTAACTTATTGTTCTTGGCAAAAATGCTTGGGGAGAAAGGGAAGCTTTTCAAATTGAGTTTCAAGTAGAATAAGTTATATTTACAGAATATTCAACAATAAGAATGTTTAGTTCTGCAATGCCTCTAAAGTGTTGAACTAGTTCTGCAAAAGGTTCCATAAAGTTTCCCTTTTGGGTATGAATCTTCTTACATATACATTTAATTATGCACATATATGGTATGCTCTGTCTTTGCGAAAGGGTGACTTCAGCAAGCAGGTATGTGTCTAAAGAATTAGTTTCTGGGTGAGGCACGTTGTGACTATTCTTGGACTGGAAATTTTGCTCTCAACCAGAATTAATGATCTTGAAGACAAAGATGGGTATACTTGAAATTTCAAAAGCCTTAGAACTTTGCTGATGTTTGCCAAACTTGAGCAACTCACAGAACTCCAAATGTACACCTAGTCCAATTGATTGAATTGATCCCTGGGCAAAGCCCTTCAAGCTACATTTTAGGGGAGGGCATACATTTTACAAGTGCAGTGTGGTTGTTTTCTTACAATATGGAGTTTCCTAAAATTTTCCCTTTGAAGTACTGGTAAATTACTTTAAAAGGATCTTGGAACAGTGCTGTGAGCTTAAAGTTTCATGCAGTATCAGGAAAATGCTACCTCTGAGAATTTTCATTTGCATGAAGCCTATTCCACATGCTGAGAAGTTTCATCTGACTCGCAGAGCTCAGTGCACAAGTTTTACTGGAGTTTAACTGTAGCACCTATGTAATGTAATAGAGTAAATATGGTATGTACATCTGTACATACCTACCATGTACTACAGTTTAAGTTTAAATACTTTCATACCTAGTAAAAAAATATGTTCAGCTTTCTTTCTTGTCTTGTGTTTAATACTACAGTTAGCACCTTGGAGACTTTTCATGTGCATCTTTCGAAAAAAATCTGTAGAAATTAATTTTTTTGTTGCTATTTGGCTTCACAGGGTGTTGTAAAACTTTTCTGGAGGGATGCAGGAGTCAGGGGCAGGAATTGCTCCTGCTTTATCCGCTTACTCTTAGCTCCTTTCTTTGGCATCATTTCTGCCTCCTCATATTACTTCTCACTTCACAGGGCCATTCCTGGAATTCCTCTTGGTTTTCTCTTGGCTTGTGTTATCCCACGCATGCCTGTGATTACACCATGCCCTTTCCAGCTCCACTTCCTTTGTGCAGTCGCTTGGGTTTTATGGAGAAGAATAGGAAAGAATTCAAAGTGCTTAAACTCAGAGTAAACACTATAAAGTTACACAGGAGTTTTTTTTTCCCTGAAGGTCCTGCTTAGCTGATGAATTGTTACATCTTTTCTGGTAGGACAGTTCTTTTATAATTCTATATCAGTTTGGTTTTTTTTTTAACTATGAGAAAATAGAGGCCGTGAATTTTTCTATCCAAGAGAAGTTTTAATTTTAACTTATAAAAATATAATAAGTAGTCTTGCTATTTTTAATAGCAAATTACTCTTGTCATTGGTGGTCAGACAAATTACACTTATAACTAATACATGTGGGGATCAGTTTTATTAGTACCTTTGGACACGCTTGTTGATCTAAAAGCAGAACTGTTCATTAGCAAAAGTAATAGGATGCTTTCAAAGTGTCAGCCCTAATTAGATCTTATTAAAGCTCTTAAAAATTACTCTTCTACCTCCATAAGCATGGTGTTTTATTTCTCATGAAACTTTATACTACACATGCATTTTCATTTCACTCAAACTGTGAACTACATAAAAACAAAAGCGAAACAAACTTTCCTTAATATCTGGTTTAACTTGAGAAATCTGTTTCAATCTAAAATTAGGCCAGAGTCTAGATTTTGCAGATATTTGGATGTACCCTCTAAGCACAGAAGCCAGCCTACTTGATTCTCGTAAGTAGAAGACTCCAGCCGGTGACAGAGGGCTAAACAAAAAGCCAGTTCCCCTTTGTGGCCATAAAATGGGTGGGGGCAGAGAGACACAGTTCACAAAGGGAGGGCTATTCTCGGCAGCCACATGGTGACCTGAATGTCGAAACAATTCCAGGGGATTTTCCTGGGAGTCCCAGTTTTAGTTAAACTGTTTTATCCTCTTTGTATTTCTTCAACCTAATTTTTGTATTTAGAAAAGGTGTTCTCCGTTGTTATATTAGTCTTAGATTCAAAGTTAGCAGTGAGTACTCTCATATTATACAACATCATGTCCTGAAAGGAGTGAGGCACCTGGAGATGACAGTCCTTCAAAGTTTAGGTCTGCTCTAGACTGGAGGGTATCCACAGTGAGAGAGTAGTCTTTCCTAAAGCGAGTGATTTCCAGGAAAGAAGATCTCTGAAGCCTGGTTAGGTTTCTGACAACCCTAACTGTTGGCAGCTTTCCCTTTCTGAGTCTGGGGTAAGGACATCTCTTGCTAACTTTGAAGAGCAGGAAGCACTCATGTATATGTCTAGTGTTTGGATTTCCACTCTGTGATCTGGAATTTTCTGACTGCCTGTTTGCAAAGAGATATCCAAATGTTTACAGCAGGAGCTGTGTCAAAGTTAGACTTTGAACACAGAAACAGGAAAGGTTATAATTGGGAAAGTGTGAACTTCACAGAAACGAATAAGGAAATACCAAATAGTGTTTGGTATAAATAGTGTTCATAAATAGTGTTCAGCTGTCTCATTTCTGATGCCTCTCAAAAATGTTTAAAGGAGTGAACTATTTGTGAATTATTCTTTTAACCTCAGATTTAAGTGACTGAAAAGGCAGCCACACACAGCTTGTCATTTTCAGAGACAGTCTCATCTAATAGTGCTTAATATTGAAAATGACTTGACTTTTTAAACTCTAAGCCCTTTAAGCTTTTGGGAAATATCTTTCGGTTGTCAGCCTCTGCTGCATCAGGGGCCTAATTCCAGATGTGGGGAGGGATCTGCTCATGAACAATTCTGACTTAATTGTCTTTACTTATTCACACGTTTCTTCCTGACTCCTAGAACATTTCCTTCTTGCTTGCTTAGCAGACACGCCTGTCTTGTAGTTGTCACTCTCCGTCTTAAAGCAGCTAGTGAAAAAGCCACAGTGTTGCCTGGGGCTCCACAATGGATGCTAGAAACCCAGAATATCCTGTGAACAGAGGGTGATGCCTGCTACGTACAGTGTCTTCTAGATCACAAGAACAGGCTCCTGAGGAATTTTGTTTCGATAGAAATGTAAACGGTGATTTTTTTTTTTAAAGACTTCTTTTTATAGTCTGTTCTCCAGACTTTGCCCATTGAGGCTTTGATTTAT
This sequence comes from Carlito syrichta, assembly GCF_000164805.1. Classification (NCBI taxonomy): domain Eukaryota; kingdom Metazoa; phylum Chordata; class Mammalia; order Primates; family Tarsiidae; genus Carlito; species Carlito syrichta. The sequence continues at coordinate 292,200 of NW_006974566.1, read as the reverse complement.
CAGGGGACAACATGTCCTGTTTTTCTGCTACAATAGAAAGTGATGTCAAAAAGAAATAGGAGTTTAAGAAGACTTTGGTGGTTTAGATTTTCTTTCTCTACTCTGAATTTAAATATATCTGTGTATATGCATTTGCCTAGTAAAATGACTTTGTGTTGATGCTTATGAAATATTAGCATACTAAAAGTGATTTCTTCAAAAAAGCAGTTGTCAAGCTATATTTGGTTTTACAGTCATACCACTTTATAATTATTGAGCTTGTGTAATTGCTTATCCTTTGGAATTCTTAAAGGAGTAGAAGAAACTTCTCAAACGACTAAAGGGTTCTGTGGTTAAATTAATTGGCTGGTGACTTGAACTTTTAGGATATCTTGGATTTAAATCAGGCTAAGATCATTGGATCTGCCTCAGTGTCACTCTCAGAGATGGAATTTTATAAAAAAGTGACATGATCCAATATAACATTTATTATATTCTTGGTTGTAACAGTAAGAAAGTATATAAGGAGGGACCCCACAAAAACTGGGATTTATTTATAAAAAATTGTGTATTTACTCTTACATGTTTAAACTTCAGTTACCTTGAAAGTATTCTCCATTTCATGCAATACACCTACAGAGGTACTTTTTCCACTGCTCAAAACAGTTTTTGAATTCATCAATTTTGAGGCTTTTCAGTTAACTTCTTCTACACTGGCAAGACGTTTCTTTTGAGGACTTCTTTCATGTAGGGAAACAAAAAAAAAATTCACTTGTAGCCAGATCGGGTGAATAGGGAGAGTAGGGCACAGGGGTCATGTTGTTTTTGGTCAAAAACTGCTGAACATTTGGTGCATATAGGTAGGTTGAAGAACCTGTCATCTGTTTCCCATATCTCAGGATGTTTCTTATACACATTATGACACAACCTTCTCAAAACTTCCAGTTCAAAACTTTAGTTGACTGATCTGGAGGAACAAATTCCGAGTGTACTACAAGGAGCCCGCCCTCCAAAAGATAATTCTGGGTTCCCCTCTCATATAGGTCTTGGGTATAAGTTTGAGTAAGCAAGCTCAACACTGGTTTATCGAAACTTACAACTTGGTTTACTGTGGTTCTCTTTGCATAACTGAATGTACCTCTTCTTCCTTCCATCTTTCACCGCTATCCTTCTGTCAGACCAGTCTTGAGTTCTGGTCTGTTTCCCAAGAAGTAGCTCAGTTTATGATTCTTGCTACCATTCGGCTTTTAACAGTGGCAACAACACAGCCATAATAACCATAACTAATAGCTATTGATCTCTTACTAAATGCCATACCTGGATCTATTTATTAATCTCGGGTAGATACATTGTCAGCATCTTCATTTTATGAGTGAAGTATCAGAGACACAGAGTCTAAAGCTACCCTGCCCTATTTCTCCTTAGGATTTGAGCTCAAGGCCACTTGTCCCCGGGTGCTTCCCCTCTTCACCTAGGCTCTTTTGAGCTCTAGTTTTTAAGCCGTGAAGATTTCACCTTAAGATCCTGGTCCAAGCCTTGAATTTAGGTCAGATACATGTCAGGCTTCCTTCATCTTCTGGTAGAAAAGACAATGTTACTCACCAGGCTTTGTGTGTTTGTTTGCATTTTTTTTTTCCCCCAATAATTGGGGGAAGTGCGGGTGGGGCCATGATGTGACATTTAAGAGATTTAGCTCAAAAGGGCAGCATTAATGCATGACAGACAAAGGAGACTTTCATATGAAAACTTGTTTATCTTCGTTTCTTCTCAGGTTCTCCTTACTATGACAACGTCCGCCCCCTCTCTTACCCAGATTCGGATGCTGTGCTGATTTGCTTCGACATCAGTAGACCAGAGACTCTGGACAGTGTCCTGAAAAAGGCAAGTCCTGGGGAATGGTGACATAGTTCAACACTATAGATATATAGATATATAGATATATATAGATATATAAACATGTGGTTGACGGGGGAGCTCTAAGACTAGTTAATTCCCTGCCTTATGTTTTGTAATTAAAGCACTGGAAAGGACACTCTCACACCAAAATGGGGTTTGCTTACATATGTGTCACTAATTTTGATGAAGAACCTGCTTGAAATTTTAATTCATGAGGCTCTGAGATAAAGCATCCTTTAAGAGCCTCCATGTTCGTCCTTTGAGAGAAAGTGGTACAGTTACATCCAGTTGAATTTGATTACTGTCATATTCATGTCTTCCTTTCTTCCTTTGTTAATTTACTCAACGTACTGCCCCTTAGTTTACAGATTCACATTTCACCTCAGTGCAGATTATTTGTTTCAGTTCTGGTACTATTTATCAGAAACAGAAATAGAACTAGTACAGGAAGAATAGGGTTGTGTCACCAGACGTTAGATGGTGTGAATTAGGATCAGTTATTTGTCTAATACTAATAGAAATCATAGTTATAAATGTGTTATAAATTATAATGTATATCTGACTTCTGGTGGCAAAGTTGAGTCACGTTTTAGAGTTAGAGAAGAAATCTCTGGATAAAAGGAACTAGGGGCGGTTGAGAGGAATGGAAGCGGTTGCAGGTTGGCTCACAGGTGCTAGAGAGTACAGTGGGAGGGATTGGTGGTTCTTGTCCTCCAGCACCTGGGACCTCAGCCTCTGGGTAGTTAAAAAAGGTGCATGCTAGTCCGTGAATCAGCATTCATTAGCCACTAGGTATTTCTCAGCCTTGGCCTGAATGCTGTGGAGTTTCAGATCAGACCCTTGGTGGAGCAGCCCCTCTTCCCCATGCACAAGCTTAGATGCTGAATGTGGTTGAAAACAAAGCAGTGTCAGCTGGGGGGGTGACATGTGTGTCCGACCCCGTCAGAGTAGGGTAGGATTGAGAAAGAGAAATACCCATGTAGTTGGTCTGGGTTGTGTTTTGCTTTTTTTGCTTTTAATTTTTAGTGGAATTTGTTTGTATTTCACATGTCTTTATTAGTTTCTATTTCCCTGTTGTTTTTCATAGCTTGGCTTGTGTGTTATTGTGAAATTGGGACTTGAAGTATAACCATTCCCCTGTTGCTACTGAACATTACAGAGTTCAGTGAAATATGGCATTCTTAATAGATCAAAGGCTCCTTTTCCCCTTTAAACTCTTTTCCATTTTGAGTAATGTATAGCTAACACAAATAATGCTAATGCTCTTCAAATTCAGGCAGGAATGCAGCTTTCCTGTCTTTAATGCTTGTAAGCAATTGCTAGACAAGAAGAAGGAAGCCAAAGTCATTACGCAGCTGAAGAGCAACATGGCAACATGTCTAGTTCCGTCTGCAGATAAAAGAGGTTGCTTATTTACTAGAGTTTTTACTTGATGTGCTATCAAGTTATGCATAATTTAGTATGAAAAGCCTTTCTCCTGTTTTACTTTGCTTTTGTCTTCTAAGACCAAATGACTAGTGACTTTGGCCTTATAGATATTAATGAGTATGTTTTACATTCGTGTGAGGTTTAAAGGCTCATGATAACCCCTGCTGTGGTTCGTCTTGATTAATTGAATCTGTTAAGTCCTTGAATATCAGAGAGGTTAGAGTGACTTGAAGCAAGATGGATTTCTTATTCTTTTTTATTTCACCTTCCAGTTCTAACTCCAGTGCCACCTTGCATGTGATAAGTGCTCCTATATAATTCTGGAAGGGAGGAATCAGTGGAAAAAATAGGCTCTTATGGAGAGTGTATTACTCCCTTCAATCCACTGGTATACTTTGAACTGGAGTTCATTGCCCAAAGCACATCTCTAGACCTGGAGCTGTCTCTTATAGTGGTCTTTTAAATTATTCTTGCAGGATGTCTCTCTTATCTGGTATATAAACATCTTATATACATGACTTCATCACCGCAGTTGTTGTGGAGATTCTTTTCTGGAAGATACAGTTAGTTATGTCTTCATCATCTTTGTCATCACCACAATACTTCTTAGAGCACTTAAGACATATTTGTGAACATGGGTAGAACAAGTCAGTTGCCGCTGGCCTGTCTCAATCTCTCTAGGCCCTGCCTTCAAGGGCCAGAGCTCTCCTGTGAACACTCTGAACCCCTGACACCCCTCCCGATGGAGAACTCAAGCCCAAGGAAATGAAACCACAAAAAGGCATCCCCTTGTTATTAAAGAGGGCAGTTGGAATTATCTGACAAGGCATTTCTGGAGGTTCTAGTAATTCTTGTTAGGTCGTGAAACAATCAGTCAAATTGGACTGGATTGAAATATTTCAGTTTATGTAACTTAAAAATGAATCAAGGGCATACGAGCTATGGGACCAGATGCCTTCCTAATAGCCCAAGAGATGGTCCTTTGCAATTGCTTTGTTCTGTATTGATACAATCACTTTAATGGAAGCTCCTTCAAGCCAAGGTATTCTGCTTCATTAACTATCTCATATATCTAAATGAAGCTTCTAGCATTTGGTGGCATGGGATTAGTAATAAGATTAGTGAATGCACAGTTGTACTGGTGTTGGCTTTGTCTTATTTCCAGCCTTCTAGCTGGGGATACTAGCTCAACATACCTGAGGATACGGCCACTTGTTAGGATACATAATTATTCTTAAGACACATTTATCTTTCAGAGATACCCTAATAATTAATTAAGAAATTGTTGAAGCTACTTTCTAAGAGCCAGCGAGTCTCTTGGAGTCGGGACAGATGAGTCACAGGGAGGGAGAACTGATAATAGTATATGTAAGCATTCCCCACAGCTTAAAACATAGTAAAGCTTAATAGCTATGTAGGAGACCGTGCAAGTTTGCTTTTTCACCTGAAATGACGGTCTTTTTAATGTCTTCTTTGAGTCCCATTTCTAATGTCTGCTAGTGGAGAAATTGTTTTCATTCTATAGATATCAGCACTTTCTTAATTTTTTTCTTTTTCTTTTTCTCATAGTGGAAAGGTGAAATCCAGGAGTTTTGTCCCAATACCAAAATGCTCTTGGTTGGCTGCAAGTCTGATCTTCGGACAGATGTTAGTACATTGGTAGAGCTCTCAAATCACAGGCAGACACCAGTGTCATATGACCAGGTATGTATCTTACCAGTGTGCAAAAGTGAATTTTTAAAAGAGTAATAGAAATGGAATGTAACAATTTTTTGAAAAGTAGCTGCTATTCTAAAGTCTCAGCCAGTGGTCAATTGTGAAATTTGAAATGCTGTGTCATTTACTAGTGTAAACACATGATACCTGAGTATCTAAACAGTTGATCATATGCTAACTTTGTATATCTTTGCAACTCCTGTAGGTTTAAAGTTAAGTAGGTTTAAAGTTAATTAGGTTTAAGAGAAATGTGCTCAAAATCAGTAATACTCTTTAAGAGAGGTAATCTTATTTTACACTCAGCAGCACAATAAAAAGGCTGTTTCTGATAAAATGAACACTCTATAGAACCATCTTTCAGAGATTCATCATTTCTATGGCATTTCCCCTAAGTATTTAGAAAGGAGAATTAGTTTAAAAGTTCTTTCTCTTAAAACCTACAACTAAATTCTAAAGAGAGTTCATGCTGAAGTAGCTAGAATTTAACAAAAATATGTTTTTTTAAATAAGTTGTCTTTACTTGATGCACACATGTTTATCAAAATGTATGTTGACAGTATTGTCCACACTTGGAAATTCCATATTTTTTTGTTTCCTAAAGTAACAGATGTCTTAATATAGTATTCTTTCTTTCCTAAACTTACTATGGCTATAAGACACAATCACATAAATTTCAAAATTGATTTTAAATTTCACTCATTGCCCTTGTTTTTTATACAACCTGCTTTCTAGTCTTGAGTGCCATTTACACTCAAGAAAAGATCAATTGAGTGCTCCCATAAGGTGCTGGACAGGCTCTAGAGGCCACATCACCTCTGCCAGAGCTCTGTGGAAAATGCAGAGTTAATGTTCATGGTCTTCAGCTAGCTTATTCCAATAATAAGATTTTGTGGGTTGTTCCATACCTGCTGTGACCCTGGAAAGCCTGAGTAACCAGTTACCTCTTGGTTACAGTTGAGAGTGAAGATGAATCACTTCCTTAGCTTCACTCCTACGTCTTTGAAGCACCTCATATTAAGTAATTGATAACCAGGGCACTTGTTTGCTTGTTTGTTTATTTATTCTCAAAGCTTTCAAACAAAGTTTATTAGAGAAGGAAAAGAGGAGAGATAGATATGCCAGAGCCGGCATGGGTGAGAGTAACCACCACCTTTGTTTATTAATGACCCAGTGACATTAGATCAGCCCTTAGCATTTATAGGGTGCTGAGTCATGATATCGAGCATCTTAGGACTGTGTCTTGACTGGAGATATTTATGAAGTAATAAACCAGTTCAAATTTTTTAAAATATACTTTTTTTGCAACAACACTTGGAAAATTCGGTTAATATATTAAAACATGTTTTGCAATGCAGTATTGTTTTGTGGTATTAAAAGAGACTTGATAACTTTCCACCAGTCTTTACTGCTGATTGAAACGTCTTCTTTTGCTTCCCAGGGGGCAAATATGGCCAAACAGATTGGAGCAGCTACTTACATTGAATGCTCAGCTTTACAGTCAGAAAACAGCGTCAGAGACATTTTTCATGTTGCCACCTTGGCGTGTGTAAATAAGACAAATAAAAACGTTAAGCGGAACAAATCACAGAGGGCCACAAAGCGGATTTCACACATGCCCAGCAGACCAGAACTCTCGGCAGTTGCTACAGACTTACGAAAGGACAAAGCCAAGAGCTGTACTGTGATGTGAATCTTTCCTTATTTTTAGTGAGGACAAGAGAATCTAGTGTAAAAAACAACAGCAAAACAAAAAGGTGAAGTCTGAACAAAGTGCACACAGCCAAAGTCATGTATACTGGAGGCTTGGGAGGTGTTTGAACGGATACTCATCTTTTTGGAATCCTATCCTTAGGTTCGGCATGTAGACCGAGTGATGAGACGTGAATACACAGGAGAGTTTTGAAGTTTAACTTGAAAAATATGCCAAAAAAAGAAAAAGAAAGAAAAATACAAATGAGCTAGAGGAAGATGAGGAGGAATGCGAGTACCTCCAAGAAGAAAAATCACACTCTGAATGGTGCTTGCATTTTTTTGTTTTTGTTTTGATTACAATCTATCCATGGATCTCTACTTTGATTTAATTTTTAAATATTTTAATCTCCTTTACAAAAAGTATATGTTAATATACCGTCCTCATTGGGGAACTGGCACTGTGACCTTAGCGTTTAGTTTTCTAGAGGATGTGATCTAATTTCTTTCTAGCTCATCATTAAAATGGAAATTGTATCAGGACCCATGGGGATATCCAGAGGAAAACTTCATGAGGCTTTGAAATCTTGCCTTCCTGAAGATAGCTGAGTGAGATGGTTCTAAAGAAAGGCTTTTGCAGTTTTGCAAGATTTGTAGACCAGCACTACAAAGATCACATAGATCAAATAGAAAGAAAAGTATCGATTTTTATTCAGTCTGATGGTTCTGTTCATCCTTGTGATTGTCATGACAAAGTGGTAAATTGCTCAATGTAACATTTTTATGCGCTGTTTAGAAAAGAAGGGTGTGTGATTTTTTTTTTTTTTTGCCATTGTTGATAAAAATGCAAAGTCAAATTAAAGGTGTCTTGGTTTGATGTCATAGAATGATCCACAGGGAGAAAAAAATGTAGTTACTATTTTTACCAGAAGAATGAATGAAGGAATAGTAGCAGAAAGCACAGTTTGTGAGTAAAACTGTCTGGAATTAAGTTACCAAAAATACAAAGGAAAGTACTATTATTTGGGATGAAGCTCCAAAATTGGCAGCATCTGATGATCTGTTGGTTTATCTCACTTTTCAAAAATGGACATTGATAAGAGAAGGAACCACTTAACCAAGTTTAGATAATCCCTAGTGGAAAATTAAGTATGTTCAGTTCTGACAAAATACTAGGGCATTTCTAGAGAGTGGTTGCTAAACCTCATTTAACCAGATTCACCCGAGGTTCACATTCCACACTTGATCGCTGTTGTTGCATAAAATAATCAGCATTTAAAATAGTTTACAGATATTTTTGACCAGTTTCTTTTGGAGATTCTTTCAGAGAAGAAACCAGATCTGACCTGTTTATTGTTGGCGCTTGTTGAAAACGAGCTTTCTTTCCAGTGATAATGCTTCATTTTTGAAGTGTTGAAGCTGTGCTCCCATTAAATTGTGGCAGAAGAGAAGATTAAAGTAATTACAACATTCAGTTCTATGTCTTACAAGCACTTTGTTTTGTCTCTGCAAGAAAATACCATTCCAGTCATTTCCTGTGAAATACAGACATTTTACCAACATAATTGATTGATGCAGAATTATGCTTTGGGCAGTATTACAAAATAGCTGGCAAGTGCTTTCTGTATTTAAATATTGTAAAAAGAAAATAAGTTATAACTGTTATGAAGCAGAACTTTTCGTTGCATTTTTTTAAATGTTGAAGTCACTTTGTATGTTTGTTTGGTCAATGTTTCTGCAGTATTTATTAAAACATACTTTTTTTTCCTTCAAATAAAAAAGGTAACCATATCTTTGTCTAATGTGATCTGTTTTTTATTATCTACTTCCTGATTTAGTTGTTTAGCTTTTTTTTTTTTTTTTTTTTTAATAGAGATGATTACAGAATCTGGCCTAACATTTCCTGGACTAGAAAGCTTTGGAATTTTTTTATTCTTCACAGTAGTAGTAGATAAGTCTGTGTATATAAGAAGTTTGCATGATGATTTCATATCACAAGAAAATAAGGCATAGTTAGATTAAGGGATTTGATCATATACAAAAAAGAGCCATGATACTGCCTAGGATAAATTTGCAGGGAATATGGAATTCCTTGATGTCTTTAATAGTGAAGCAGTATAATGTTACCTCAAGTCACAGGTTTAATTCTAATGTGAGCCTAGTTTGCGTTTCTGGGGTCGTGAACCTTGGTGCCTAACCCAACCAACCACCTAGCAAGGCATGTCCTTTACAGCAGCTAGTTGTGTAGATGACCCCGTACCTAGTTATTGCAACAATTAGTGGAAGGAAAAAGAAAAAAAAAATTGTCTTGTTTATGGTAGTAGCATCTTTAAATGACACAGGACAACATAAGTTGCCCTAGTGACCTGGAAGATGTAAGATTGAATCACCTAAAAATGAAGAGAGGACAGGGTCCTCATAAACCCAGTTCATCCTCAGTCTTCAGCTAAAATACTTACACATAAGTTTTACATAAATATCCAAAGATATTCCATGTGGGATTTTTAAAATAGTGCTTCCTTCTGCACAACTAAGTCACTTCATAAGAAAACTGCATCCTTGTGGCTTCTTTTTTTCTTAATGACTTCAGAAATCTTTGAGGTAAAGTTACTTGCTTGGAAATGATTCTCAGAAGCACAGAGCAAAGGAAAAACCAGAGGATCCAGCATGAGTGAACAAATTAAAGAGCATTGACATTATGAAATGGCTTTATAAACAACTTTTAAAAGCACAGAGATTTACTGAAAATGTTTGTAACTCATTCTTGTCATCAAATAGTAAAGGAAATAAAAGTACTTTCCAAATCCTTGGTGTTGAGTAACTTCTAAGCATAATGTCTAAGTCAGGCTTGCAAGAGACTCGTTTCTCAACACTCAGTAGCACAAAAAATTTTTTAAAAGCTGAGGCTCTGCTGACCTTGGCAGTATTTTACATGTTGTACAGTAATGTTCCTCTCTGGTCAATTGTTCTTTTTCACCAGCTTTAATTTGTTGAGGTTAAGAAAAAGTTTATCTTCAGCCTTGGGCATATATGCCTTTCTTTTCTCTGACTTTTTGCTTTAGCAAACATTTCTTCTAAGCATTCTGTGAACATTCCTTTCTATTGATTAATGATCATGATTAATGCCTTCTTAAATACTAAAAGGTGGTTTTCAAACTCTGAGTAACACTTTAACTGTGTCTCTCTCACCTCTATTAATCTTTTCCAGCAATAATCGCTTAGAAGATTCCAGTTTTATAGGGAATGTGTTTTAAGTGCAAACTTAGAAATAACCCAGGGAATTATTTTTATTCGAAGGAATATTCTTAAATGACGTCATCCTCTAAGACTTGAAACTTTTAAGGCTGCTTATCCTCTTTTTGATTATTTTGACATCATTCTGTTCTGAACTTGGAGGTTTTTATTTTTGCCATTTTTCCGTTCACCAAATATTTGTTGAATTGCTACTACATGTCTGGTACTTTTCTAAGTTTTGACACATAATCATGAATAAAACACAATCTCTGACCCAGGGAATTTATATTCTAGTAGAAGGAGACATTCACAAACAAGTCACAAACTACAGTGCATCAGATCTGGATGTGATCTTCATTGACATTAACTGATTCGTAGACAATGGGTTGGTAGAAAATATTCCAATACACAGTCAGGTGCACCAATGCAGTAACCACATATGTTATGTGCACCACATATATAAAGCTGTAATATAATGATGCAATAGGACTTTTTGAGTGCATCCTAATGGCTGGGATCCATTTATGGTTATTGGGGCAGAGCAATGCGAATGACAAAGTGGCCAGCACTCATCATCGTGGTATTTGCACAATGAGTATAGTTTTTTTGTGACTGGTTAGGCATCCAATAGGGGAAAACATTTCTTCACAACTAAACATGCTCACCCTCAAGCAGTCATTTATTATAAATGCGCTGGCATTGCTATAGACTCGTATTTTTTCCTGTGAAATCTTCAATTGCTGAACATATTGGAAAAAAGAGAGACTGAAATAACATTTAAAATAAATAAAATTAAATTATAAAAATGAAATTAATTATGAGATGACCCAAAAAAACCAAAGAGCACTTTGCTTGAACATGGAGAACCCATCATTTGCTTAATTATCTAACATCTAATGTTGAAAATAGCTATTTCTTGGCAGGCTGCAGGAGCTCTTAAAAGGTATTCTCTAAGGTGAGGGTTCTGAGGCTTTTTGTCTCTGTCTACATGAGAACACAAGAAACAAATTCTAGTGAGCCCCCAAATAAAGATGTTCAGAAATGGTAAATGGAATTTTATTTTTGTTTCTTTTGAAGGGAACCATGGTGCCTTTCTTCCATGAACACTGAGGTACTGACAGTGAGTTTTTATTTTAAAACATCTAAATGAGAAAAAGACATTCTACAATATGAATGAAAATTAGGTCAGTATACAGTTAACCTCAGTTTCCAAATAATAGCTAACACTGAAATTGCACAAATTATTCATCTGACGTTGTTTTAAATGGTTCGTATAACTCATATTTCTCACTACAAATATATGCAGCAAATTATATATCATCAAGTTCCCTATTTTATAGATGAGGAACCAGATATCTTCTCCAAGGTCAGGTGAAAGAGTCAAGACTGGAACTCAGGCTTTCTATTACACCATCTAGTCATGGACAAATGTCTCATGTGTGTGGTGTGGTGTTCCAGACACATGAAAGGGAGACACCATGACCATATAGCTGCTCTCTGAGTCCCAGTGTGGCCACGTCTACCCTGATGTCCCCGACTGCACTTTGCTAGTCTTTCCCTTGGTTCTGACTTCTGACTTTTGTCACTCTTCTGTCCTCTGTTTCCCCTCTGCTTTCACCTCTGTTCTTGCTCTATTTCTTGGATGGTGAGAATATTAAGCCAATAAAAGGACCTATGGTGATTGATACACATAGTCTTTCACAATCCAGAACTTCTTGGACTATGATAGTAGTTTCCATATCAATAGTTCTAGAACAGATCTGTAGATGCCAACATTCAAATGAATAAACTGAAAAAGAGAAAAATATTTGAGCTCTGACCACCGAGCAATTACTCAGTTGTGTCTAATTCTTTTGTGGGCATGATGTATAAATAATAATAAATGGCAATCTGCTATATTAGTCACATTTCTTGATTTTGGACTCCTTATTTGAGGAAGCCTGTTGGAGATGTGGGGGGAGATACTTACTTTTAACTTCCCAAGGATGCCCTCTCAATAAATTGCTGTTTGAAGATACTGTGCTGCTGGTTTAAAGACAGAAGAAGGGGGCATGGCCTCTAGAAGCTGGAAAGGTCAAGGAAAGGGATTCTCCCTTGGAGTCTCCAGAAGGTCTATAGCCCTGTAGATCATATTAGATTTCTGACCTCAAGAATCATAAGATATTGTGAACAATGCTGCAATAAACACGCATGTGCAGGTATCTTTTTTATAGAGTGATTTGAGTTCTTCAGGGTATATTCCCAGTAGGGAGATTGCGGGGTCATATGGGAAGTCGATATTTAGAGCTTTTAGGAATCGCCACACTGCTTTCCACAGAGGTTGCACTAGTTTACACTCCCACCAACAGTGTTTAAGTGTTCCCTTTTCACCACATCCTCCCCAGCCTATGTTATTTTTTTAGTTATTGATAATGGCCATTCTGACTGGAGTTAGGTGGTATCTCAGTGTAGTTTTAATTTGCATCTCCTTGATGATTAGTGAGGTTGAACATTTCTTCATGTGTCTGTTGGCCGCTCGTATGTCTTCTTTGGTGAGGTGTCTGTTTTTATCTTTTGCCCACTTTGTAATGGGTTGTTTGTTTTCTTCTTTTCAGAACGTTTGAGTTCCTTGTAGATCCAAGATGTTAAGCCTTTGAACAAAATCATGAATTTTGCAGCAACCTGGATGGAGCTAGAGTCTATAATACTGAGTGATCTTTCACAGCAACAAAGATCTGAGTATCACATGTTCTCACTCATAAGTGGACCTTGAACATCTATCGTAATACTATAATACAAGTATTGACAGTGGTGGGAATCTATGGGGTGGGCAGGGAGGGCAAGGGTGGTGGGATTAATGGTAGTCAATATCTGTCTGGGGACAGGGGGGACGCCCCTTATCAACAAGGGTGCCTGAACGATGCATATTTGTATACCTAACCCTTAACTGTACCCCATAATTTTAAAATAAAAATTATGTTTTAAAAAAAGAAAGAAAAAAGAAAATTAAAAAAAATCATAAGATAAATTTGTGTTGTTTTAAGGCACTAAGTTTGTATTAATTTGTTACAGAAACAACGGGAAACTAGTACAAGTGTGCTAAACAGAACTCTCTTCTGCCCTCACCACTTACATCTGGCTTTTCTAGATTATGAGGCGATAGCCTTCGCTATGGAGTTGCTACCACAGACTCAGGCCCCTCCTTTCAGGCATGGTCTATCTGCCATTCCTGGTGTGGTCAGAAATCTCTTCTTTCTTTTCACTCAGTGTCCCCAAAACTTCCAGATTATCATCTCATCCTCTTGGCCTCCTAGGTGGATATTCTTAATAAACAGTCTCTCTCCTCCTAAGACTTTGGGGCAGATGCTATTTGTGGTTCTGGTCCTGAGACACATAAAGCATTTGAGGGAAAATAGCCAGTGTTCTGAGATAAAACAAATCTATGGACATTTTCATTCAATATTTACTATAATAATTCCTATGTGGAGTTAGGAGATGTTCAAAAGACCTAGTTTGGATTCAGATAATGTAGATGAAGTTTAACCTGGGCATACATAGATGTTTAAAGTATCATGAGGTAGTGAATGATTGGGGGAAATGGACAATCAGAGGAAAAAATATACATTATGGGCTAAAGCAGTTTTTGAAGTTTTCATAGAAGTTTAGGAATTTTGTAGGAAAAAGAATATTAAAAATAGTTATTCAGGAGTATATTAACCTCTTTTTTTAAAAAAAAATAACTAATTTTCTTTAAAAACAATAGAAACTACAAAATTTTTCTTTAAAAATTGCATAAATGCATATAGTCATATAACCATAACATTTTACACATAATTTCAGGGAGTTCACAGACTTCTCTTGATGTTCATCTACAACTCAGTGGTTCTCAGGTTAAATATCCTTTGTTTAACTTCTTTGTTATACAAAGCAGAATATGGAAGCCCAGTTACCATGAAGGTCTTACCCAGGGTCATTAAGCTAATTGCAGAGACTAAAAATAAGCTTTCAGATTTCTGGATCACTGTTCTCCCAGACCTTGGCCAATAAGCAGGCTATTACATGAGGAGGCCCAGTCACTGAGTGTTTGTCATTTGATGGGACTAGAATGCGTGGTTTCCTCCAAAGCCAGATGTGGTACTGCTGGAAAATGCGGTGGAATTTTTCTGAGAGTAGAAAATAATACAGTGGAAATAGTTGTTTGGGTGATGCCTTTTGCTTTTTCAGACCCAGTCATTTATGTAGTCAACAGATACTTTCTGACTGCTTTCTATATGTTAGGCACTATGATCTGTGCTGTGCTTAGAGAGAGATGAATTAGACCCTGTTCTTGTCCTTATGGATTCCTATCTAGGATAAGAAAGACAGATACAAAAAAAACACAATTCAGAGTGATAAAAAATGTTGGGAGAGTTTAAACAGACTGTCCTCTCCTCCCTTTGTTATTAATGTGATTAATGTGATTGCCACTCTCTGCTCATGTCCTAAATGTCAAAGACAGATTCTCAGGAGGATTAAAGGACAAAGAAGACGTGATTAGTTTGCATGTGGTTGATATTGTTTCCTTCTGTAATTCTATGGAAAATAATGAGTATTCCAACTTTGCTGATAAAAAAAAATGTGTTTCTTTTTTCTTCAAATGCAAACTCACACTTTCCCCAGAATTCCAAGGTAGAAGCCTCAGGTGTTCTCTTGATGCCATATACAGAAGTAGGAGGGTCTTACTTTTCATAATCAATAGTAAAAAGTCATGTTTTCTCAATAAAGACACAAATACTATAGTGTGAGTATGTACTGGTGAAAGAGAGAATATTGATACATATATAGACAAATTAATCTCAAGAGCAAAATAGCAGTAACATCTGTGCTGGCCTAAGGGACAGAATTCAGGAATTCAAATCTAAATCCTTAATTCAGTAAAGATGTCTGAATGACGTCTTTCTTCCCTTCCCATACCAAGTCATTTTTCTGTGAAAGACTTTCCTAATGCTCACCCCAGAATCTGTTAAACTCACTTCAGGCAGGATTTAGTCATCTTCTCTGCAGCTTTAGATGGAAGATGGTGGAAATCCCTTTAATCCTGACTTAATTATAAAGAAATGGGAATCTGGAAACAAAGCAATAGATTGCCTCTACTCTCAAAGAGACATTCAGATTTATTGAAGTCAGTCTTGCAGATGCATAGATCTGGATGAGGCTGGCAAAACAAGATCCTGAAATAAAACTGGCAGCCAGGAAAAACCAAAACCTGTCAGTTGCTCCTTTCATATTATGCCTACTTCTGTCATTCTCTGAGGTTATGCCAAGGTAAGAAGTAAATAGCTTTCTGGTTTGAATGTGGCAACACTTTCATTGCCATCTCTTGACATAACTCAAGAGAAAAATTGTGTTGGGTTTCTTGTTCCCTAATGAGACAAAACAGGTTGGAGAAAGGCAGAGTAATGATCGCATTTCATGGAAAACCACAAGCAGAATAAAAAACAATGCACTTTCAGGTAGCAGACCCCAGGTGGTTATATTTTTTTGTATGTGTTACTCCTTTAAGTGCTGCCCACAATTAGATAGTGAGAAACTCTTTTTGAGGATAATTTAATCATAGTTTTGTTCTTATCAAAGCAGCCTAGAATTATCCATGGGGTTGTTTCCCAAAAAACAGGGATAGGAGAAAGCATCATTTTCATTCATTTTTATTACTCTTATTTCCAGTTTAAAGGAAAGTAAAGGATAGGATAGGAGAAGAAGGGATGGATGGAATACAATCCCTGCTTCCTTTTCAGGTGGAAAAACAGTCATTAGCTTAAAACTGTGACTTCCCTTATAATCAATGTGCTCAAACATATTTACCTGGTTAAAGATGTCCGGACCCATTTGCTCCTTGTTCACCAGTTGAGCCTCATCTCTTAATTCTTCCTCTTTCTGCCCCTGCTGGCTTCCTCTCCCTTTTTGTAGTTTCTGCTCCAGCCTTAAAAAGCTTCTTTAAAATGTCTTCAATCTTTGAGACTCATGGTCCATGAACCGCTAGTCCTTCCAAATGGAGCCTCCAGGTGGATCCTAATCTGACTCCAAAGCTTATAAGCAATTATGCTGTGGCATAAGAACATTATTTTTATAATGCTACATATATAAGTTGTAAGTATTTTTCTCTCCCAAATAAAAGAGAAAAGTATTCATGTATGTTCTTCCACATTCCTTACCTTGCATGAAAGTTTAAGAAGGCAAAGACAAAGTGGAGCCTTGCCACTGTGGTCTCTCATATTTGACCTTCCCATGTGCTGTTTCTGCCGGAAACAATCTCTCCTCCCACGGTTGGCCATGGCTACTTGGCAAGCTTGTTTTGATCTTTCAGATTTCCACTTAGATATCATTAATCCAGATATTTTCCCACTGACCCCACAAGTTGGGTTAGATGTTCCTGATGTCAGGATCTTTAGAACTTCTCGTATCATAGGGTGCAACCATATCTGCCTTATTCCTCATTATAGCCAAGTATCTGGCCTGGTTTCTGGCACTTACTAAGCCTTCAATAGATATGCGTTTATTAAGCAAACAACAAAGCTAACATTCTTCTTTCGTTCTGCCTACCAATACTGGCCCACTCCAGCAAAAAGGAAGAGATCAAACCATGGCCATGCTCATCTGAAGTCAAGAGATGTCAACTCAGTTCAAGTTGAACATAGGATTGGGGAGGCAGAGTATGGCAAACTATAAAAAGGCATGGAACATAATTTACTATCTTTGAGAAAATAAGAAACAAATCTAGGGCATTTTTTAATATAACCCCAAGTGAACACCTGAAAAATGTAAGCAATTATGTTTAAGGAAATATATTTAATCTTGGAGTCAAGAGTAACAATATGGAAGAAATTATCCCTTCAAGAAAGCAGGACCTCACCTTTTACTAAATTTTCAGAGGGACTTCTCAGGGCAAGGTGTGACACTGAAATCAGGCCTCCCAAACAAAAGAGGAATTGGAAGGATCCAGAGTAGAGCTTATGACAGAACAAGCTTAAGACAAAAAAGAATATTCTAAACATGAAAAGAGTCCTCATTACTGCCTTCAGGTGATCCAGGTGATTTCGGGGTCAGAAAATGAAGTAATGGGACTCACCTTTCAAAGGTAGCCCATGGAATTTACCTTCATTGCTCTGTTGTCATTACTCAACTACGAGAAAGTGTGGTCAACATTTTTCCTTTTGGGTTAGGAAATAAATAATAGAGGATAATAGAAATTATAGTTAAAATAAAGCTTTCTGTAAAGGAGAACTTGCCAATGGAACAGACTGTCAGAAAGGACATTGAGGGAAGTGTTGGAGTCTCAAGAACAGATTCCCACCTGTCCATAGGTGAGGTTCATGAAACATTTCCAAAGCAAGGCCCTTTCTAGCTCTTTAGACAAATTCTTTCATTGCTTTCATGGGAAAATATCCATCAGGACTTTTGTGGTTCGTTTGTTTGCTTGCTTGCTTCTTTAGAAATGTGTGTAACATCTACACCTGCCAATGAGACATAGTTCAGGAGACCATTGAGAGTGCTCAAGAGCTGGACAACTTCATGTTACAGTTTCTTTTGTGTTTGTTCTCAAAAGAGGTTTATCTTTCTCTGTCCTCCCATCCCAACTACAACCTCAGTCAACCCTGCAGACAGGCATGCCTCAAACAAGTAAGTCTATTTGAAACCACAGGGACCACATCCTTAAGTAACAGATGATTACACAGCAGTGGCTTTTTTTCTGGAGAGCTTATCTATAATTTTTCATCCTCTTTGCTTGTTTCCTCACTGTCTCATGGCCCTTGTTCTTTTTACCCAAAGTAGCAGCTTCTGTTACTATGTATATAACACAGCATAGTTATACTTCTCCTGACAACATTCTCACAGTGCCTTAGTGTACTGTTGAGACTAAACAATGATCATGCGTTCTTTTTTTTTTTTTACAAACTTTAAGACATTTAAGCCAGGCTCGGTGCTTCAGCTTGTAATCCTGTGCCTTGGGAGGCTGAGGTGAGTGAATTGCCAGAGCCCGCGGGTTCGAGACCCGCCTGGCCAACTTGGTGAGACTTCATCTCTACAATAAACCAAAAAATTAGCCGGGTGTGGTAGCACACGCCTGTAGTTCTAGATACTTGGAAGGCTCAGGCGGAAGGATCGCCGGAGTCCTGCAGGTTGAGGCTGCGGTGGCTGGGAGCGGCCACTGCACTCCAGTCTGGGCAACAGAGTGAGATTCCAACTCAAAAAAAAACATTTAAAATATGGTTTTTTAAAAAAGACTGGAACTAAGTTGTTGAGAACACTGTTTCTAAATTGTAAGATCCATGGAGTTAGATGTTATATACCAAGACCTAACACAGAATAGAGTGTATTGTGATTATTCAATATGTATTTGTTAAATAAACAATAAAACATTATTAAACACTAAAAATAGGGGCTTTCTTTGTAAAAAATGTGTTTTACTAAAGAAGTGCACTTGGATAAAATTAAAAATGAATACTCTATGCAAATAAGCATTATTGAATCATATTATACTATACTATAGTATGATATAGTATAGTATTTTTGAGATGGAAAGGAATTTGGAAGATTTTCAGCCCTATCTCTTTATGATCACCAAAGTAAAGAGTAGCACAGAGAGGCAAAACAAAACGAAAAACCTTTCTCCCAAGAATATAATCAATTTATGAGACACTTTATAAAATATTTAAATAATTGCTAAAATTATTAATTTATTACTACAATTAAAACCTAGAGTGCTGATTGACAGTATCAGAGAGTAAGGACAATGTCCTTATTTCATATTACTGAGTTGTAATTTCTTTTTATTCCTCAATGTCATCTTTCATGAATGTTCACTAAATAATGACTTATTGTTGACAAATAAATAAAGCAGAGAAATTTTCTTCAGTTGATTTACCAGCCTTTTCTCTTCTACCTCCTTGACCTTTCTGCTTTCATGAGCAACTTGATTTGGTAGAAGCCATTAGGTGACATTTCTTCTTTAAGGGAATGGTTTGATATGGACCTGTTAAAGAATCAAGCAAAATCTTCCATTGCCTGGAGATTGTTTGCTCACATATTAATATAAAATACTACTGAAGAGTCTTGAGCTTTTTCTTTTCATATATCCATATCTCTGTATAAAAATAACCAATGAAATTAGTCCAGAGGTTATATTTGTATAAAACTCAAGTTCTCTGTTTAAGCTAGCAGAACTGTCTCCTATGGTTGGCGATTCTGAGAAAATGCCTTGTAAACAACATACAGGCTTTTTTAATCTTTCTGTGATGACTGAGGTTCAAATCTAGCTTCTGACTTAAAAACTAATCTTAGGTCAAGTTTTTTTTCTATGTGTTGTTCGGTTTTAGACGGCCTATTTATGCATCTCTACTACAAGACTGTGGGTTAACAGTTTTCAAGACTGGTGATGCTCAGCTTAAGATTGAAAACTGTCTGGGGATTTTAAATAAAATAGGCTTTGATCTCTTATTAGACAGCTACTTATGGAACGATTGTGATGCTGTTGAACTTTTGAGATATAGAAAACCTAGCCACAAATCTGCTCTGTAGGCAATTGGTCTAGAAATAAATTGATTAAATAGGGAATTCAAAAATGTATTCTTCTTTTAGGAAAATAGGTCAGACAACAAAGACCCCTGCAATACCAATCTCATACAATGTCCATCTTATTTGCCTCCTTCTGTCCAGGATTTCAGCTTTGCCCCTTTCATTCTACTTTACTGATTCATGTGCCTTACTACCCATATACTTCATTTTTTATTGCTTTTATTTACCCATTCAATTTTGGTACTTAGCAGTAAATCAACAGGATGACAGAACCATTTACTGTTGGTGCAAAAGTCCTGTAAATATATCCATGTGGTTATCCCACAAACCCCTTCATCACCATCATAATCACCAAGATACAATGACTTCACTGCTTCTGTAATTCCACCTCCAGGCATCCCCGTCAGTTTACCTTTTCTATTTTATTTTTCTTTTGAGTGTCTTTCCTCAATTTTTTTCTAGATAAAAAGATTGAAATTAAACATGGAGAAATAACAATGAAAATAGTCTTATGGAAGTTTGGTTCTTTAAATTCAAATTCCTTTGTAAAGCTTTCTAAAGTATTATTTTTTAAAATATGCCATATTCCAAGAAGAATTAGAGGTGACTTTTAACACATGTATAAAACAAGAAAATAAAATAAATGCATGAAGAACACGAGGGAAAGAAAGTAAATTGAATCACAGATCTGCAATTGCTTTAAAATAAACCACAATTTTGACTTTGATTTTTCTCTTTTCAAACAAAGAGGGGAGCCTTTAAAAAGATATGGGCCACAGAGGCTATTTTAAAAGGATAATACCACTTTAAATGCAGTTCTAGTTTCAATAGAATGAATTTGAACAAATACCTTTATAATTCAGAGAAAATTACAGCAGAAGCATCAGTTCAAACTTACTCGGGTATTTTGTTTTAAGATACAAAATCTCTCCACATTCCCTCCCCTTTGTAGGGGACTTTTGAAAAAGGAAAAAAAATGCACTGAATATGTTGATTATGTGTCATCTAATCAACTTTTAGGGAATGACACAGGTATCTGAAACCGTGTTATATCAACTACAGTTGCTGCCCTTCAGGACATCTCAGTCTTAACTGGGAAGATAGACATGTTCACACAGTTCTAGTGGATCAAAAACATACTCATCGCAAGATGCACAGTCTCTCAATGTGGTGGCTGCACACCAGATTGCCAAAATCACAGACAGGTTTAAATACTTTTCTATTGCTAGACATAATGAGATTCAATTCTCTCTTCTAAAGGTGGAATGATAACACCTGCAACATAACTTTGCTATGAACATCTTAACTTCTTTTCAGTCTTAGCAGGATTAGCATGATTCCAGGAAAATTCTTCTTAACCTGTCTGACAACATCATTTCCCCATCAGACACTTGTGACTTTCCTTCTTAGCACTCCTCACAGCTGTAACCTTACATTTATATTTGTGATTCTTTGATTAATGTGTGTCCTGGGATTTAGCCCCACTCCTGGAACCCAGTAGATGTTCAATAAATATTGGTTGAATGAATGAGTTATTGGATAAATGAATATATGAGTGCATAAAAATTAAGAACACTATAGCACAGACCACATGCTTAGCTCAGTGTCTGGTCTCTTGGTGATCCTATACCCTTGGCTAAAAAAATCCTCTCATTGTTACTGCAGGAAAACAGCATTATTGTTATTAGCTTTTCTGTCGAGTGTCTAGGAATTCACCAAATAAAAATATTTTAAAAATATATAATGGCTGTAACCTAGACTAATTTTTATCTTACTCCATATTTTGTAGAGCTAATATGGCTAAGAGAGCTAGCTTGCTTTCCTCTAGTGAAGAAAATATCTTAAACCCTTGGTATTAAGATTAGAGAATCAATGCAGAAAAGGCTTCAAACATTGTACCTTGAATTATATTTCATGTTTAATATTTATTCTATGAGCACATTTACAGTAATGAGTTTTTTCTCAGATCCTTTCACACAAAGAGTATAAACTTTCTGTTTATTCTCTTCGACTTAAATATATGGCACAAAACAGGAATATGCCTCTGATTAGAGCATTTTAATTTCACAGTGACAGAGTAAACATCCCAGTGTATAAGGCAAAAATCCTCTTCACTCTTTGCACCTCTACAGATAATTTCTTAAGTTATGACCAGTTTACCTGTAAAGTCAATAAGAGAAAGACCTTTTTTTGTTTCTTAGTCTTAACAGTGTTTAGCACATTGTATATGCTTAGTAAAAATGTGTTAATTAAAGACTGTATGATTGAATGACTGACATTAGATGAATGAAAATGGATATAAAAGCATAAGCAACGTTCAAATTCCTCTTGGGAAAAAACTGGTCTCACCTATAGGGTCTCAGTATTGTCTCTTCATTATCTGGAAATCCTCATCTTCAGTTACTACTTTGAATTTTATGCTACTAAACTTTGTGATGTAGTGTCAATGTCCCCCACACAAAAGACCATCAGGAACATACCTATAATCAAACAAATTTTAGCTTATTCCTCATTGCACTGAAAGAACCGTAGGGTTCTTTAACAAGAAGTTGTTAGGAATGACTAATTGTAGCATTTGTATTTGTATTAGGTAATTTGGAAAAGAGTTCAGGGGAGTGGGGGTTCACCCTGAATTGATTGGTGTCAGAAAACAGTGTAATTCTGTGATTTGGTATCTTAATACATTTTAAGTAGGAAAAAAAGGAAGAATGGAGGGACATTAAAGCTGTCATTGGTAAATAAGCAGTAGATATTCATATTAGCTGAACGGAGAGGTGTTTGGTATTTTGTGACTTAGACAATGTTGATGCTGTTAGTGTTCAAACATAATCATGGAGTGGTCTTGCCTTGATTTATCATGATCCTAGAGTGACATTACCAGATGCTGATATTCTATATAACTGACATGTTCAACAGAACACCAAGACCTGGCAGTGAATACCAGGCTAACTCTTGGATTTCAAAAACTACTTTGTCACTGAAAAAGTGACATGAAACAATTATCGTTATCCATTTGATTTAGGTCAGATTGATTTCTCAGTTCTTAGTAAGCCTAGGATTTAAAAAAAAAAAGTCAAAAGTAGAGTTGACACAATTAACATCATGCTCATTAGTGAAAGACTAAAGATTTTTCCCTAATAATTGGAACAAGACAATGATCCCCACTGTTGCCATTTCTATTAAAGATAGCACTAAAAGTTCTAGCCCCAGAATAATAATCTTCAGATTTAATAAAATTGCTAATAAAACTCCAACACCATTTTTTGCAGAAATATAAAAACCTATTCTAAAATTCATATGCAATATCAAGGAACCATGAACAGCCAAAACAATTTTAGGAAAAAAAAAAGAACAAAGTTGAAGAACTCATACTTCCTGATTTCAAAACTCTCTACAAAGCTACAATAATCAAAATAGTGTGATACTGGCATAAGCTCAGACATACAGAACAATGAAATAGAATTGAGAATGCAGAAATAAACCCTTGCATATGTGGTTAATTAATTTTTGTCAAGAATGCCAAAGCCATTCAATAGTGAAAGGACATTCTTTCCAACATATGGCACTAGAGAAACTGGATATTCACATGCAAAAAAAGAAGTTGGACCTTTATTTGATACCATATACAAAAATTAACTCAAAAGGGGTCAAGACTTAAACATAAGGGTTAAACTATAAAACCCCTTAAAAAACAGAGGGGGAAATTTTCATGACACTGAAATTGGCAATGATTTATTGAACATGACTGAAAGCACAAGCAATAAAAGAAAAAAATAGATAAATTTGAGTTTTATCAAATTTAAAACTTTTTTAGCATCAAATGATGCCATCAAGAGAGTGAAAAGACAACTTACAAAATGGGAGAAAATATTTGCAAAGCATATATACCTGATAAGAGATTAATATTCTAAAATTCATATGCAATATGAATTTTTTAGAACACTTTTTTAGGCTCTTAGAAGGCAACAGCAAAAAACAGACAATCCAATTTAAAAATAGGTGAAGAACTAAAATAGATATTTCTCCAAAGAAATATACAAATGTCTTACAGTACCACATAAAAAGATATTCGACATCACTAGTCTTAGGGAAATGCAAGTCAAAACCACAATGAGGTGCTACTCCACAATCCTTAAGATGCTTATTATTAAAGAAAAAGAAGAAGGAACAAGAGGAGAAGAGAAAGAAAGAAAGAGGGAAAGAGAGAGAGAAAGTACACTAGAGGTTACCAGGGACTGTAGGAAATAGGAAATTATTATTTAATGAGTACAGTTTCTGTTTGAGGCGATGTAAGAGTTCTAGAAATTAATAGTGGTGATGGCTGCTCAATATTGTGAACCACTGACTTGTACGTTTAAAAATGATTGAGATAATCAATGGTATATTATGTATATTTTACCACAATAAAAGAAGAGGTCAAGTTGTTTTCACAGGGAAGGAAGAGCAACACATTTTGGTAACAGGAGGCGTTATGGAAGGGGTTGGGGTATTTAAAGACACATAAAAAGAATGAAAAGGGTTCATAAATATCAATTTGTGTTTTTTAATTAACTAAATTTTTAAATTATTTTATTTTATTTTATTTTTTTATTTTTTTATTTTTGAGTTGGAGTCTCACTCTGTCACCTGGATGTGGGGTACAATTCAGGATTAGGTATCCAAGTGGTCATCATACAGGTAAAGTTTGGGCTTCCCTTTGGTTCCCACTTTGCCAGGTTTGAGATCAGGTACCTTTATTAATGATGTAGCCCCCATCCCTCCCCTGGCAGAATCCTGCTACTGCCAATTCCGTTCTTATAGTATTAAGGTAAATGTTCAGGGTCCCCTTATGAGTGAGAACATGTGGTACTCAATTCTTTATTTCTATGATAGATAACTGAGTATTATAGACTCTAAATCCATCCAAGTTGCTGCAAAGTTCATATTTTTTTCCTTCTTTAATGCTGTGTAATATTCCACCATGTATACGTACCACTTTTTAAAAAAAATCCAGCCCACATTCACTTGGCAGCATAATTGGTTCCATGTTTTTGCTATTGTGAATAGTGCTGCAATAAATATGTGTGGTAGAATGATTTGAGTTCCTCCGGATATATTCCCAGTAGGGGGATTGCTGGGTCATATGGAAGGTCAATTTCTAGATCTGTTAGAAATTGCCACACTGTTTTCCACAAAGGTTTAATTAGCTTGCAGACCCACCAACAGTATAGAAGCGTCCTCTTTTCTCCACATCCTTGCCAGCATCTGTTGTTTTTTGTTTTATTAATGATGACCATTCTCACTGGAGTTAGGTGGTATCTCAATGTGATTTTGATTTGCATTTCTCTGATGATTAGTGAGGCTGAGCACTTTTTCACGTGTCTGTTGACTTCCCATATATCTTCTTTTGAGAAGTGTCTATTCATGTCTTTTGCCCACTTTTTATTTTTATTTTTTGAGTTGGAGTCTCACTCTGTCGCCCAGACTGGAGTGCAGTGGCATGCTCCTGGCCACCACAGCCTCGACCTGCCTGGCTCCAGCGATCCTTCTGCCTCAGCCTTCCAAGTAGCTGGAACTACAGGCAGGTGCTACCACTGGTTTTTGGTATTTGGCTGGTTTTTGATTTATCTGGCTGGTTTTTGATTTATCATAGAGATGAGGTCTTACCAAGTTGCCCGGGCAGGTCTTGAACCCTCAGACTTGGGCAATCCATTTGCTTCAGCCTCCCAAAGTGCTGGGATTATAGGCTGAGTCACCGAGCCCAGCCTACCCACTTTTTAATGGAAATGTTTGTTTTTTTTTCCTTTCAGCACATTTGACTTCCTTGTAGATCCTGGATATTAGGGCTTTGTCAGATATAGAGTTGATTTTTTCCCATTCTGTGGGCTGTCTCTTCACTCTCTTGATAGTTTCCTTTGCTTTGCAGAAGCTTTTCAGTTTAATGAGGTCCCACCTGTCTATCTCATCTCTGATGGCATGGACATCTGGGGTTTTGATCAGGAATTCATTGCCTATTCCAATTTCCATTAGGGTGTCTCCTGCATTTTCTAAGATTCTTCTGAAAGGGTAGCTCAGACACCTCCCCAAAGGACAGAGTTTGGAGGGAGACTGATAATGGAGATAATACTGATAACACATCCTTTAAAACTGAGGGACGGAACATAAAAATATCTGGAAATTATGACTTGAATAGCCT
The DNA here is from genome assembly GCF_000164805.1 of Carlito syrichta. NCBI lineage: Eukaryota > Metazoa > Chordata > Mammalia > Primates > Tarsiidae > Carlito > Carlito syrichta. The sequence goes on along the minus strand of NW_006974566.1, from coordinate 266,552 downwards.
GGATTTCTCTCCCCAAAACTATTCTAGATTGGAAAAATCCCATCTCATCCCTTATAGTGGCTTCTACTTGCAACCTTCTATTTTCCACACCTTTGCTACTCTTAGGCTTTGGACGGTGGCCATTATCTGAGTTTTGGCATCCAGTTAGCTCTAAACAGGATCTGGATAAGACCCAATTTCTTGGAGAATTATTTTTAAAACAGGAAAATGTTAACTGGGCAGATGGGAAATACAGGGTTACCGAGAATGGCAGAAATCTACATTTCCCAAAGAGGAAGGAGAGAGGAGACATTCAATAAATGAATACTTATTGAGTGCCTACTATGTGGTCAGGCACTGTTCTACACCCCCAAAGGGGGAAAAAAGATAGAGACAGCAAACACAAATTCTGAGGGAGAGGAAAGAGACAGATAAGGAAGAAGGCTAAGGGAACTTGAGAAGCCTGAGGTGATGGGGGCTCTTCCTTAGGGCTCCTCTTCAGCCTCCTCACAGAAGTCCTCTTCTTCTGAGGTAGCATCCTAGTACTTTGATACTCAGAAAGGAGGTCGCTGATTTGCTTTCGGTCTCGATGAACTTTATCTTGTCCATGCCCTCACCTATGAACCTGTGGAGGAAGGCCTTCTGGCGGAACATTGCAGTGAACTGCAGGGAGATGCATTTGAAGGATTCCTGGATGGTCGTACTGTTGCCGATGGAGGTGACTGCCATTTTAAGGCCACAAGGCAGGATATCACAGACAGCCATCTTGACGTTGTTGTGGATCCAATCCACAGAGTAGCTGCTATTCTTGTTCTGTACATTGAGCATCTACTCATCTACCTCCTTCATGGACATCCGTCTGCAGAACACAACAGCCACAGTGAGGTACTGGCCATAGTGGGGCTCACAGGCAGCCATCATGTTCTTGGCTTGGCATGGATGACCTGCTGGGTGAGTTCAGGGACTGTGAGACCCCGATACTGCGGGCTTCCATGGATGGTGAGAGGGGCAAAGTCAGATATGAAGAATTAGAGATGTGGGAAGGGCCCTATGTGACTGCTAGCTTGCGGAGATCAGCATTGAGATGGCCAGGGAAATGGAGGCAGGTGGTGACACTGCTTTTGGTGACTGAGAGGAGGTGGTTCAGGTCCCCGTAGCTTGGTGTGGTCAGCTTGAGGATGCAGAAGCAGATGTCATAGAGGGTCTCATTGTCAATGTAGTAGGTCTCATCAGTGTTCTCTATCGACTGATGGACAGAGGGGGTGGCATTGTAGGGTTCAACCACAGTGTCTGACACTTTGGGTGAGGGCACCACACTGAAGGTGTTCATGATGTGGTCAAGATACTCTTCTCAGATCTTGCTGATGAGGAGGGTGTCCATTCCAGAGCCTGTGCTCCTGCCCAGTCAGTGGGTCAGCTGGAAGGCCTGCAAGCAGTCACAACTCTCAGCCTCCTTCCTTACCACATCCAGGACAGAATTAACCAGCTCAGCCCCTCTGCATAGTGGCCCTTTGCCCAGTTGTTACCCATCCCAGACTGACCCAAAACAAAATTGTCCAGTCTGAAGATTTGCCCAAAAGGACCTGAGTGAACAGAATCCATGGTCCCAGGTTCTAGATCCACCGGGATAGCACAAACAGTAAACTTGCCACCTGTGGCTTCATTGTAGTACATGGAGATACAGTCCAACTGCAGGTTGCTGTCCCCATTGTAGGTACCGGTGGGGTCAACATCATGTTCATCACTGATCACCTCCCAGAACTTTGCACTGATTTGGTTGCCACACTGACTGGCCTGGATGTGCACAATTTCCCTTATGGCTAAAATTTATTTTAATTTTGTGACTCGCCTCAAGGTATGCATGAAGCAAGGAAATAGGTAATTTTTTTTTCTCTGCTGGTCGCAGGCTGAAAGGATGGAATGTGCCCCAGAGGCTGGAGAAGTGAGGTCCGAATGTTATGACAGGAAGTTTCTTACTTTGTGTTTTGAGTTGTTGAGGCTAAATTTTAGAAATAAGATTTTGTAAGATTATGACACATAGAAGACTGGAATTTGGGTTTTTTTCAAAATTTACACATAAATGAGATTTTGTAAAATTATGATGCATATAAAGTTGAAATTTTTCAAATAAAAGTCATGCAACACAATTATAAAAATATATGTGTAAGTAGTATAGGTGACTACATGGGTCTGTATCTTCTACACAAAATGCTCTAGGTAATTCTAGACTCTGTACTTAATTTCTCATCTCTAATTTTAAAATGCCATTTTAAAGGTAATTACATTTTTTTAGTAACTCCTATTGCTCTCTGATTAGATAAATAGTAAATACTATTGAAAAATTTATTTATTCTTAGATGTTAGAATGTTCTATATATATTTATGTATATTCAAAATCTTTTTTTAAAGATCAATTGACTAACCCAAAGATTATATCTCTATGCTTTGCATATTTTTTATTATCCATCACATCCTGTCAGAGATGTTAGTCGTTTTGGGCTGGTTCCCAGAACCTTTGACAGGCTTTCATCTTCAGAAACACAATTGTTTCCTGTATGGGTAACCTCTGGAACAGAAAACCTGCTCTTCCACTGATTTGGAGACAAAACTTGTAGCATAGTTTATGCATGCCTTTTTACTGAAGACATGATTACCCTTGTAGTTTCTCACACATGAAAGTTTCTGAATCTGCCATCATCCTCTTCAAAGCACATATTGCCAGAAAGAATTTCTAAGTACACAATTAATTTTATTTTAGTCTCTGAAGTTTCTTTTATTCACATGTGTGGTCCTTTCCCTTCTTCAATTTTATATTTAACACTTGAGGGAAAACACACACATAAATACCCCCCATTCAGTGTACATTGCGGAGATTGATTCTTTGCAGAGACTAGAGTTTGCCACTAAAATCAAAACTCTGTTCAGAGATGTCGCTGAACTTTCAACTGCACAGCCATAGTTGAGCAGAGACGTTAATTTTCTGGTTATACAATATTTCTTAGTTCGGCTCTCCATGTTAGATTATAAAACTTAGACATTAGCCAGACCTTTACCATGTGTTAGGTAGAGTTATCAGATTTAGCATATACATGCTGCTGCTTCTTCCTAAAATTTCTTCTGGCATCAATTTGTTCTGGCAGCACACTAGATCAGCCCTGTTAGAGTTGAGATAATGATCACATAACTTAAACAAAATACTACTATTGTAGAAATAATGTATTTCCCCGTTAGTTTTGGACCTATATACTTTGTGTTCAATTATCTGTAATTCTAAATTCACATTGTAAATCTATACATATAGAAAGCACATGAAATATTAAATTCAAAAAGTCAAATATAAGTATTGATAGACAGATTGTTTACTGAATTGCTCCATGGTTTAATATTGCCTCAAGTTGTTTTTAATGTTTTTATTATGCAATTAGTGTCTTTTTGTTGGAATTTCAAATTAGCATAACAACCTCAAAATAAAAACATGAATTTTAAAAATATGTATAATATCAACAGTTGTAGCTAGAGACCATTTTTCATCTCTATTCCTCTTCTTTCAATCATTTTACATAAGCTTGTGCAAACTGAAGGGGATAAAAGGAAAAAAGAATTCTTACTTGTTCAAGTGTTTCCAAAGCAAGTCTGATCTTTGCTTTTAAATTTCTTCTGAAAAGTCTGTGCCTCATTTGAACAGTATTAAACAGAAAGAATCTGGTAGGATTTGAAGCTGGGTTTCAGACTGTTTAGTGTTGTATTTCGCCAAAGCACTTATTGATATAGTTTCTTTCATGAGAGTATATACTTTTGTGATATAATAAGAAATAGATACATTTGGTCCATTACCCTGGTTCCTGGCACAGAGCTTCTAAAATCCTTGGAATCTTCTGAGTGATAGGGTTGAGAGAAGCATTTTTATTACTCACAATAAGCCCTTCCAATCAAATCTGAATTTATGCTAATGAGGTGACTCTGGAAGTATGAGAATTGGTTGCCAGTGGAACCAACTATGTGAATAGGAGGTTGGAACTTTCAGTCCCACCCCCTGACCTCCAGAGAGGTGAGGTGGCTAGAGGTAGACTTAATTACCATCAGTCAATGATACAGTCATTCATGTTTACTTAATGAAGCTACCATAAAAACTCTAGAAAACAGGCTTTGGAGAGCTTCTGGGCTGGTAAATACATGAAGGGGCTGGGAGAGTGGTATATCCAGAGAAGGCAAGGAAGCTTCTCAAGCTCCCATCCCCACACCTTGCCATTTGCAGTTCTTGTATTTGGCTATTTCTGAGTTGTATCCTTTGTAATACACTGGTAATAGTAAGTAAAATGCTTTCCTGAGTTCTGTGAATCATTTTAGCAAATTATTGAACCTGAGGAAGGAACTTTGGATGTCTCTTATTTATAGCCAGTTGATCAGAAGTGCATACAGGTCACAACCTAGGACTTGTGACTGGTTTCTAAGGTCAGAGCAGTTTTGTAGGAAAAAGCCCTTGCCTTGTGAGGTTTGTGTTAGCTCTGTGTAGTTGATGTAGTTAATTTTTTTTTTTTTTGAGTTGGAGTCTTACTCAGAGGCCCAGACTGGAGTGCAGTGGCCGCTCCCGGCCACCGCAGCCTCGACCTGCTGGGCTCCGGCGATCCTTCCGCCTCAGCCTTCCGAGTAGCCGGAATTATAGGCGCGCGCTACCACGCCCGGCTGATTTTTTGATTTATTGTAGAGATGAGGTCTCGCTGCCCAGGTGGGTCTTGAACCCGCAGGCTCAGGCAATCCACTCACCTCAGCCTCCCAAAGGCGCGGGATTACAGGCTGAGCCACCAAGCCTGGCTGATGTAGTTAATTTTTAGTATGGAAAATCCATTCATTTGTTGTCAAAAAAAAAGGTCTTTTAAAAAAAATTTCCTACCTGGTATTTCATTTTTTTTTTTAGGATGGACTGCCTCCAGAGTTTTAAATTGTGGTGTTAAGTTTCATAACCTAGGGTTTCCAGCTTCAATCTAAAAAAAAAAAACCAATAAATTCCTTCAAAACCTACTTTATTGAAATTAGTTCTGCAGTGTCCAGAAAGTATAACTCAGGTACATGGTTTGTTGGTGGTCTATTTTATTCCAAGAAGGTCTGAAGAGCATCTAAACTTCTCAATATCTTTTCCTAAAGTAGCTGGAAATACAAAGAAGAAACTAAAAACTTGTAACATCAAAAACCACAACTGGCAAATGATTTACTACTGAGACCTTAGGTAATTGACATTAAAATTGACATTATAAAGGAGTCAGAGTGAGGGAAAAATCTTCCCAAGTTGCAACTCACAGTAATAATGGCAAATAATTATGAAGTATTTACTACATGCCAGACATTGTCCTAAAAGGATTACTTGTACTAATCATTGACTCTGCACAACAAACTACAAAATATTTACTATAATTTTTCCTATTTTTTATTTGATGAAAAAAGTATGCACAAAGAAGTTAACTGGACTTGCCTACAGTTAGTAAATGGTGGTGTTGACATGTAAACCAAGAAACCTCCTAATAATTGTAGCATATTTCTTCTTGATATATCACAGTTTTGTTTCATGAGAAAGAGGTCACATAAAAAAAGTAGCAAATGCTTCAAACTCTCCTAATACGTTTCCATTTATTATAAAATCTAGAACCCAGCATTACTGAAGCACCCAGCGAGCATCGCTATTCACCCCTGGGTGCTTTTCTGTGGTGAATGATCCTCACCATCAGCATATTTCTGCATATAGGCAAAGAACACACAACTCAGGGAATGACTGAGAAGAAAGAAGGGAAAGATATGGGTTGGTGTCAGTGTGGCTGCACAGATTTCACCTGGGTCCAGAATAAATATGTAGAGGAAACTGGAACTTGTGGTGGGGGACCTCCTAAGAAAAAAGAAGGAAATAGCAACAAGTCATTTCAGAATAAAAACTTGTCTTTTAAAATTATCACCTGTAGCCTTAAGAAAAAATCCAGTAAATGTCTGGCAACCTAACAAAATAGCAAAGAAATATGTCTTCTACAAAGCAAGAACTGACAAGTATTAAAAGAAAATAGTGTGGGATAAAAAGGCATCTAGCTAAAGTGAAAAAGAAATGGAATAAGCAAACAGTGCAAGGATACTAAAAAATATAGTAGTAGAATTAATACCTAAACTAAAGGTATTAAAGAACCATTATTTATGGACAAAACGGAGAAGCTTTCACAGATGAAGAGAAAGATAAAAATATGAGGGAAATGAGAGAAAAAATGATTATACTGGTTAATGAGTAAAGGTTCTGGCAGGAAAGAAATAGATAATTAAGTAGAGTAATTAAGAATTTAATGAAAGAACTATGTACAATGGTATGGGGTAGGGTTAAGTGAAACCATCAAGGGATGGGAAAGTATATAGAACTAGTCATAGTGGGGCTGAGTCAGAACTTCCAGGTCAGAAGAAGTAAGGGGGCAGCAAATGTTGACACCTAGAGAGAACAGTAGAAGAATGCCTATAGAAGCTAAGACTGGAGGTAAAATAATTCAAGCCTTGTCCCAGCAGGAGGGAACTGAGGGGATAAATATCTAACTTTTCCTCTTCTTCAATCTCCTGTAGATGTCTCTCATTGGTCAGATACATCCAAAAGGCAGAGGGCTAGGAAAACCAGTAAACTATCATAAAGTTCAGACTCTCAAGGCATAAAACATAGTGGAGAGGAATGGAGAATAAATAGATCTGTGGGGGCAAATAGTGAATAATTAACCCAATGAGAAATGTGGAAGGGGAGGGATAGGAAATTAGCATATGGGTAATTGTGGGCCAAAAGAACAAATGAAATAGTAAAAATGTAAGAGATATAACAGAAGAAAATTTTCTTTGTCAAGGTGCTTATTGAAGGAATCACCATGCTCTAGGCAATATCAATAGCAAAGACATCTAAATGATCTTGACCAAAGTATAAAGTAAAACTATAAAAGGTACAAGAATTACAGACTATTACAAATGAAACAAAATTTAAACTGTTTGAATCTGCATGATAGAATACCAAAACAGAAGAAAAATAGCAATAGCAGTAGAGTAACATCTACAGAGTTATAAAGGGAGAAAATTGTAAGTCAAGAGTTTCATATTCAATCAACTGGTCTGTGTGAAAAAGTCAGAAATGATTACTCAGATATAAGTAGGCACAAACAATATAACACTTTTTCTTTTTTATAAAGTATTTTTAAATATGTACTTTAAGATAGAAAAGAAACTGAGAAGCTGGATGGGGAGATCGTGTTGTGAAGTGACTGGTTGTCAACGTTAAAACAACTTAAATGCACATACACATAGATATAAATTTATTTACAAGACAAAATACAAATGTCAAGATATTATTGTAAAATAATTGTAAAATAACAAAGAGTGCCATAATAATACAAACATAGCTTACAAATCTAAGCTTGTATAAACAGGACAAGAGAAAAGAAATACTGCTAAATTTCTCATCTCCTATATGGTAATATATTTGTCATTCTGACATTTATATACATATAATATAATTGTAATTATAGTAGTAGCAATAATAATAATAATTTTATTGAGTGCTTACTGTATGCTAGCAATGGCTGTGAAAAATGTATATGAATTAATTAATTTTAAACATAAAATAATTATATCGGGTAAGTTCCATTACTATCCTCATTTTACAATTGAGGAAACTGGGATGAAATAACTTGCCCAAAGATAATCAGCTTATTATTTGGGCTTGTCTTTTAAATTAGTATCTTATATTTACTACACATGTTCAACAATAGAAAATGTGTTAAATAAATCATGGTGTGTCTAAAAATAGAATATTATCCCAGGTTATGTTTTAAAAGTAAATTTGTTGATATGCAAAAATATTCATTTTCAATCGCTTGTAAAAATATTTACCTTGCATTACATGACAGATATTTGTTTTTGCCTTCACAATACATGCTTCACAGGGTTGTGTAAAATGTTAAATGTTTAAACTGAGTAAGCCATGTCTCAAACTATCAACCTTTCAACTATAAAGGCCAATAAATTTCGTTTCTTAAGCTATATGGCATTGAGTGTCCTGCCACTGGTGACTGAAGGACTTCTAAAAATGCATACTTTTAAAGGAAATGAAACTTGTCAAACTATGTAATATCATTTCAAAAACTAAATATATGAATGCATATATATACATAGTGACTTAAGTCTATGGTTGTTATTAATCGTTGTTAATAGCAGTTATATTAGGGTATTAAGATTGACTTTTAAAATATCTATATTCCTAATGTCTTCTTCCATGAATATGTTTTTATTGTATAACAAAGGGAAAAATAAATACTACTTTCTGAAACAATAGGGAGACAATAACCCTTAGATATTACTTCTCTTGATCAAGTTTTTGGCTAGGTGCAGTGGGTCACACTTGTAATCCTCCCACTTTGGGAGGTTAAGGTGGCAGGATTGCTTAATGCCAAGAATTCGAGAATAGCCTGAGCAACCTAGTGAGACTCCCATCACCACAATTTTTTTTACTTTAGTCGGGTGTGGTGGCACACATTTGTAGTCCTAACCACTTGGAAGGCTAAGGCAAGAGGATTTCTTGAACTCAGAAATTCAAGGTTACAGTAAGCTGTGATCACACCACTGCACTCCAGCCTGAGTGACAGCGCCAAACTTTATCTTTAAAACATCTTTAGGAATATATTTTTTATACTGCTTGTGAATGAGGCAATTTCAGGTTCTCTTCTCTTATGAAAGTACAAATATTTACTGAATAAATGCACGTGTGCATGTATAAAGAAATGGATGAGATTCTGCAGGTTTCTGTAGGGACGTATATCTCCTTATAGAGACAGGTAGAAGAAGAACCTGCAGGCAAGATTAAATATTTTCTTAAGATGCAAGTCTTGCTAGTTTTATTTAGCACATGCATGGATAATAATGTTTTCACATTCTGCAACATAGAGCGTCACAAGATTATTGTTTAGTCATATATTGCTTAATGACGGGCATATGTTCTGAGAAATGCATCTTTAGTCAATTTCATTGTTCAAACATCAAAGAGTGTACTTACACAAATTTAGATGGTACAGCCTACTACATACCTAGCCTATATGCTATAGTCCATGGTTTATAGACCTCAAACCCTGTACAGCATGTTAGTGTACTGAATATCTAATAGGTAATAGTAACACAATGGTATTTGTATACCTAAACATGTCTAAATATAGAAACAGTAATGGTTTGCATATGACATTATGAAAGCTTTAGCATCACTAAGTGATGGGAATTTTTCAGCTCCATTATAATCTCTCAGAACCACTGTCATATATGCAGTGTGTCATTGATCAAAATGTCATTATATGCTGCATGACTGTATTTGGGGAAAAAATCTAAATCAATCATTGCCAGTCAACCATAACTGCTCTAGAAAAGGTATACTGAGGCTTCCATTAAATGTCTAATATTGATCAACATAGCTGTTTGGGCATATACATTCACCAGGAATATTAGAAACCACTAAGTTTCAATTTTCCTGATATTTTTCAATGTAATGGAAATCAAATACATTAAAAATAACAATCATGTAACGTCTACTCTGTTCCAACTGCTTTGCATACATTATTTTAATCTTTTAAGTTAGATTTTTGAATAGGGGAACTGAGATATAAAGCACAATGCTGTGAGCTTGATATTTCAACCCAGACCTGCTTGATTTTCAAGAAGCTTCAGCACTGCCTTCTTCCTAGGCCAAAAGAGCTTAAGCTCTGCATTAAAAAAAAAAAAAATACTGATATGGAAAATTAAGAGAAAATGAGAAATGACTGAAGTTAGTTGAATAACTTTTTCTCAAGTCTTTCCTTTGAGCCAGATAGAGCTTATATTTCCTTGTCATCAGCAGTGGTCACAGGCAGAACTTCACCTCAAGTAATCTCAGCTTTGCAAAGACAGAGGAGGTCTGGGACTGCTACTGGGACCAAGTTGACTTCCTCTGAGTTTCACTCTCCAAGTGACTGTAATAATTTACAAAAACTCAATGGGATGCTAGAATAGAACAATACTGAAGTTGCATGAACAATAATATTTTTCACCTATAAATAGAAAAATTAGAAAATACTGGTTTATGATTAGGCTTTATATTTCCTATTACATGCTAGAAAATGCAAAAATAGGACAGTTTCTCCTCTTGCATTAAGTTAATCTTTTTAAACTAAGTTATCTTTAGATATTACAAACCTATATCAAACTTACTCTAAGTCAACTTTCTGTAGTTTTAGCTCGCCTCTAGCATATACTAAATAAATACTGAAATCTATAAATAAACCAATAAATATATGTACATTACACTCCAAATTAGTAAAAATAGTTATTATAAAGTGACAAGAAGCCGAACTTGGTGGCTCAGCCTGTAATCCCAGCACTTTGGGAGGCTGAGGTGTGTGGATTGCCTGAGCCCGTGGGTTCGAGACCCGCCTGGGCAACTTGACGAGACCTCATCTCTACAATAAATAAAAAATTAGTCAGGCGTACTAGCGCGCACCTATAGTTCCAGCTACTTGGAAGACTGAGGCAAAAGTGACAAGAGTGGCATGGTTATGGAGATTTTTTATTTATAAAAGATGAACCAAAAGGAGATTATCAACTGTTCTCAACTGCATAATTTTAGAATAATGTCATAATTAAGGTTAGGAAGGAAAGCCTGGAATCTAGAGTAGTCGCCTATTTTTTAACAAACAAACAAATATACAAAACCAGACAGTACTAGTAACTAATGGGTTAGATGATATCATTGTTTAAGAAAAAAATCCCTTGCTTTCCTGGTAAGGGGATAATCTAGTTTAGATGCAGGGCTGAGGGTATTTCCTTTCTAAGGAATCGGGTTTCTCTTTCCAGATGGTTTCTCCTCTCTTAACTCAAAAACAACAACAAAAATTGCTTTTATGGCTATTGATTTTGATTAATGGATACTGTCATGGGAAACCAGTTCCTTTTTCTTGGAAAGAACACAGACCATTATGATAAGAAAAAAGTTTGGGTTTAAAACCTTCATCTGTCATTAGTCAATTGAATTGAGAAGGACTATGCCTAGGAGTTCTTTCCATCGTTTGAGAGTTGTCTGCCTCAATGATAGAATCTTAATTTTGAAAATCTTTTAATTTTTTTCCATTATATGGTAGAATACAATGGCTGATGAAGAGAAAGCTCATGACTCGAGTCCTAATTTCAATTCAGGAATATAATTAATGCTCCCAGGGTCAGGCTCTTGCCTGGTAGATACCCCATGGGCTTCCAATGGCTGAGAGGAGGGAATTAAGCAGGGGAAAATCATCTCTGTGAGCCAGCTGAGCTTCCCTGGTTACCCCCTCCCTGGCTCAGCTAACCCTATGCATCCCCAGATCCTGCTGTTATCTGCTATCAAGCAGAGCCAGAGGAAATTGATGGAGACAGTGCCAGTATCGGTGCCCCAGAGGGTTCCCCCTTTGCCAACGTTAGTTATAAAGAAGCTGGCCTCATTCACTGTTAAAGTTATTGATTTTTTTCCCTCCCTCAGGCCAGCCCTGCATTATGCTCCTTCCAGGGTATGAGGACTGTTTCTTTCACCAATATGTTTCTTTTAGTACATTCATTTACAGAATCAAAGTAGAACTCTCCTGGGTATCCTGTTATCTTGCCAGTTCTGACCTGAAATACAGCTGGAAAATGCAGGCAGCTTTGTAAATAACAAATCTGACCTTCATCACTTAGTACTTCCTGGTGTGGTTCTTGTTCAAAAAGACTCTAAGAAAATCAGGAAATAGTGTTCGTTTATTGCCCACTTCCTCTCTGGGTACCTGTGCTTAAATCCCCTTCTGGTAATGTGTAAATGATATTTATACTTAATATTTTCTCCTTAGTGGAGATACTTTGTACCTGATGGCTTCTATTTTGGATAATTATTCATTCATTTAATACTTATTTATGCAATTCACTGATTAATATGATTTACACATTCATTCATTCATTTATTTCTTCAATACTTACTTGTAATCTACTTAACAGGTACTCTGTTAAGTGATGGGGCTTCCATATAAAACAAAAGAGACCCAATCCCTGTCCTCAGGATGCTTACAGAACAGTGAAGCAGATGTACTAAAAAAAAGAAAAGAAAAGAAATTTAGCAAAAAGTTCAAACATAAACTGTACTATGTGATATCAGGAAAAAAGTGCAAGGTGCTCTAAAACAGTACAACCATTTAGATAGGTAAATCCTCAGAGAAAGTGACATTCAAACTGACATAGCTGGGGGTCAGAGAACTTGATCTCCACATGTCTTCCAAGTAGAGCCTGATGGGAGAGAATGGGCACAAAACTGTAGGCAGGAGAGGAATTAGAATGCTGTTGCTCAAGTCTAGGGAAGAGATGAAAAAAAGACTTTTGAAAGTTATTGATGTTGATCTTGTCTCATTTTATCAGCATAAAACAATATCAAATATTATATTTTTATTTGAAGGGATATCACAAGTATTCCTTTATTTCAAAAGTAATAATGCCTGCTTTTTAAAAATATAGTGCAGGTGAAAGAGAAAAATATTGAAGAAAAAGATTTAGTATCTCAATTATCCACAAACCTTTCCCTTGTTGGTCTATTAACAGTGAGAATTATCCGTCTCTTTTCTTGTATGTGATATGATTGTACGTATGTTTATACATATATACACACACTACATAAAGAAATTATACTATTATATCATCAGGGCTTTTTTTTAACTTAATATTGATGTCTATCTATAAATATTAGCACACATGAATAAATCTTATTTTTAATGCTTCAGTAATATTGCATAAAATATTGATGAAAGTAGACATATTTCAGTAATTCTACATTATTTCTACTGCTTTTTAGAGTTTTGTTTTTTCACATTTAGCTTTTTAATTTATCCCAAAATTACTTAGTACATTGTCTGAAGTCAGATCACAATTTATTTTTCCTCAGAAGCATTCTACTTTCCAAAACCTACTTACTGAATGACTAATCTTTTCTTATCATCATCATATGCCAAATTTTTTCATAGTCATAGATGAGTTTTTAGAATCTATTTTCTATTCCAGTTATCTGTTTATTTATTATTATGGCTGCATCACCTTGTTTTATTAAAGTTGTATAGTGCTTTGGCATCTTATAAGCAAGTAGCCCAGACATGATTGTTAGAAGTGCAGTTACTGGAGCCAGGCCAAATATGTCTCTAACCTTGGAGAATAATCATTTATTTACCTTGGATAACTTTGATAAGCAGCATATTCTTCTAAAAGCATGATACTGTCATCACTATAGTTTAATTCACCTTATGGTTACAACTCGTTGGGTGTTGACTTTCAGTGATAGATGTGTATTAAACAATGTATTCCTAAAACAAATATATTAGAATTCCTTAAAACACCATTCTTCTGAAAATTTTCTACTTTTTTACTCATAATTGACTTGGATGCAATGATGACTTTAATGAAGTTACAAATAAAGGTATTTTAGATAATCTGATGGCTGTCCATCTCCAATGTGAAACGGTTCTAGTGCTCAAGTCTTTGGGCATAAGTTACAAATAGCTTGAGTTGTGTTCTTTGGCTGGTAGCACAGACTGTGGGAGGATCTAGAAGAAAGGGAAGAGTAACAGGAAAAAAACATGTATTTGAGAACCCTGTAAGAAGAGTAATACCCAAAGCTGCCAGTCACAGAGGAGAAAATACAGAAAGTAGAGTACTTTCTTCTTCCTTGATCACTTGTAGAAATTACAGCTGGCCATGGGGATATTCCAGATAACTCAGTTGGAAAATGCCATGAGCAAAACCTCTTGAATATGTTGAAAGGAAATGGCTGCAAATATTAATATTGTATTGTAGAAACTATGTTAGCAGGCAGAAGAGATGACAAAACATGAGATGCAACTCTGATAAGTATGAACAAGGGGCATTGTAGAAAATAAACTTATCCCGAGCTGTGATTTAAATGAATAAAGGAGATATTAATGGTGCCAAATAACTGAAAAGTCAAATTCAGTTAATGTTTTGGGACAATTTGAACTGAGAAAACCAAGAGAAAGATTTTAAACAGTAAAACACTGAAATCACAAAGTGGGCCTGCTTGTTCAGCCATAAACTGTTTAACAAGAAAAATTATAATTTGTTTGAAAAATAGTAGGCACTCTTCATCATAACATTACTCAATTTATTGGACACTGAATCTCTTTTAATAGTATCAGAGCCAAGTTAGTTTATACAGCTAAATATAAAGAAAGTTTTATAGGAGCTACTGCAGACATTTAAAAAAAGAAAATTGATTTAGATTAAGAGCCTGAGATAGACATTTTCTCCCATATTCTCTCTCTCTTTCTGTCTCTCTTTCTCTTTGTCTCTCTCTCTCTCTCTCTCTCTCTCTCTCTCTCTCTCTCTCTCTCTCTCTCTCTCTCTCTCTCTCTCTCTCACACACACACACACACACACACACACACACACACACACACACATTGTTTGCTGCCAATTCTGCCAGTGCTAACATGAGAAATAAGTGGGCACAGACCTGGTTACTCTTTCTTTCTCCTTTCCTTCATTCACATACTCTCTCCTATTAAATCATCCTCTGTCAGGTTTTTTGCCCAACTGTTTTCCCCACCATTCCTGCTGTCACCATCCTTGTCTAGGCCTTGATGACTGCAATAGTGGACTAATTAGTTTCTTTCTATCAGTCTTTCTTCTTCTAATCCATCAACTTCACCACCCACAGATTTATCTTCTTACATTGCAATCACCACCCTATCTTCAAAAACATTTAATGATCTTTTTTTGTAGAACAAAGATCAAATTCTTTATCATCGCCTTCCACGTTCTGTTTCCAAACTACCACCCCAACCTTATGTCACTGATGACCATACTACAAACCTGCTAATGAAACAAACTCACTGTTTCCCACATACTCCATGATGCCCATTCTTGCCTTTGGATTTTCATGTTTGTGATCTTGCCAGATTTTCTTTACTCACTTTTCAAAAAGAAAATCTCTCTCTCTCTCTCTCTCTCTCTCTCTCTCTCTCTCTCTTTCTTTGATATGCCATTCATATTCCATCTCTTTCCTGTTTTCTTCCTTAACTTCCCCATTGTTAATGGCCACTCCCTCCTCTGAACCATTGTACCAACCATAAGTTGAGTTGCAGGGTAATACTACTTCTTGAGTTTGTTGAGCCATTGAGAAGTGGAAGGGACAGGGGAGCTGGTCTTTCAAGTTGTGGGTGGTTTTCTATCTCTAGAGGCAGAGATTCTAATTTAGTTTTGTGGAAGACTGTTTATGGATATGGTAGTCATTTGTTTTAGTCAAGTATCTTTAGCTCTTTGCCTTCTAGGAATATGGTAGAACAGGATTTTCTGCTCTCTTAGGGTTATGTGTGGTGACAGGACATGCTTTGGTCAATAAATTGTGAATTCAAGTGACATATAATACTTCCCTTTGGAAGAGTCAATGTGTGAATTCTCCAAATTCCTTCCCTAGCATACACGATAACAATTGCAAACTCAGTCTGGCTTTAGCGAATAATATAGATACACTAAATTAACTCTCCTCAGTGAGGCCGAGCCCATATAATCATGATTAACATCCAGTTAACTGATGATTAATAGCTATCATGAACAAGAAATCAGTCTTTGATTTTTAAACTATGAAGTCTTGGGGATTGTTATTTACACCTAACCTAACCTACCCTGAATGATATAGTTTATTTAATAAACTCTCCAAAATGCACTTTTAATTACACAGAGAAGGTACATGTCCATCCATTATTTGGAGAAAACTACAAAAACATTATTTGCTTAAAAGCATGTGTTAATTTACTGATAAGGAGTTGAACTGAGGGTTTACAGTAGAAGATCAAGAGTGGAGAAACTCTGTGCCAACTTTTAAGAGTCTAGAACTTTAAAAATGTACCACGATGCTTTGAAGGTCAGCTAAAACAGATGTGGCATGTGGAAGAGAAGACTTCTTGCCTCATTTGTACAGCATCTGGAACTGCTGTGACTCATGGAGGGGAAGAATTTTGGGGTGTCAAAAATACTGGCTATCTCCTGAAGTACATCAGTAGCAGGCTTACAAATATGCCCTACCTGGGAGAGCAGTAACATTAGTAGAAGGAGATGTAGCAGAGAAAAATCATGGCAGTAAGAATTAACTCTAGCAGACAGACTGTTTTGTGAGCAAAGCTGAAGAAACTCAGGAATTCCCAGAAATAATTTGAGGATATTATAGCATTGGGAATTTGAGACAATGTTCCTTGGTCCATAAAGTTAACCACATTTATGTCAGATTAACCATGCTAATTATGTTACACAATTGTAATTTATAAATTTATTTTATCATTCTTATTAGTTGGTTTATAATTATAGCTTTTCACTTAATAAAAAAAAAAATCTCATCTTCACAAATATTATTAGCTCCTTGAATGCAAGAATACTTTTTTTAGCACACAGTGGGCACTTATATGATGATTGTTAATATGGATAGTAAAGTTATGGCAGAAGTTCATTTTGAGGGAAATATCTTCATTTTTCATTTTGGGTAGAATTTAATAAATGTAAAGAAAGTTTTGAATTTTAATAATAGAAAGGAACTTAGAGATAATATTGTCCAGTGCCAAAATGTGCTTGGAGGAGCTCCTCCTATAATTTCAACAAGATATCAGAGGTCCTATATTCTTGTGTGCAGACAACTCCATTTTTATCTGTTCTACTAAGTGGTCTCAGCAGTTGATTCAAACAATGAGTCTGCTGCTAATGTAAGACTGCCCTAGTCCTATGAAGATCAATATAATGTGACTACCTTATTTTATAAAAGCTGAAACAGGTCAAGAAACATTAATGGTTGTTCAGGAACACATAATGTGGTGAATCCAAAAGCCAAGGAATCAGGTCTCCCGACAGCCACTTGGATGTTACCAATTTCAGTTCTTGTTTATATTTGTTCTTTTCTTAAAAAATGCATTTCTCCTTTATTTTGCAATATAATGACTATCTTCAAAAAAAAAGTATCTTTCAGAGGTGGTTCATAGTAACGAGGAAGAAAGTATTGTGGTGTGGTTGGAAAAGTCCCTAGTCTTAGAATCCTGTCTTAGACTCAAAAGTACCCCGATTTGTCCTTTATATGATATATTAATCCCCTTCATAGAACTTCTACTGAGGGGACATCCTGCCTATGTTGGATGACTGGGAAAACTAACCTCACATCTTTGAACAACTCAGACTGTTCTCTAGTTTCATTTTCAATGAGCTTAATTTTATATTAGTATAATATTATAATGCTTCTCCTGAGGACATACACACATATGCCAGATGCTATATTTATGTTTTGCTTGATTTTGATAAAATGGTTTAAAACTGTATATTAGTTACCATAATTTACAAATTAAATAGGTACAAAGAAGAAGCTGCCACTTTTATACAGGGAATAAGCTCTCCAGTTTTCCGCAATCCCTACCACTCTGCATTACCCCACACAGGCCTGCTTCCCTCATTTAATAATAATCTCGGATGAACATAAGTCATCCAAGACAGACTCCATGTGCTATGTCATAAACATGTCATGTTTTCATGTCTGACACTTAAACTCCATTGATTTAAGCAAGTGTGCCACTTGCAATTTTTTGAATGAGCATATAGAGTACCCCAAAAATGGTAACCATCACTTTCAAATTTTATCCTTGTGGTTCATTAGGAATTAAAGGTAGAAAATGAATCTAGTGAAACCAAAAAAAAAGGGAAGCAGTGAGTGAATGATGAAGGTTAGCATGAATAACAGGAGTCTACAGATAAGTATATATGGAGAAAGCAATCCGAAGTGGGATTTCTTTTTGTAGTGGGAGAGGCGAGTATTTACACTAACTGAAAAGTGGAGTCTGACAAAGCAGCTTCAAAGTAAACCAAAAGGCAGTCGTTGTGTGGGCTCAGGGAGGAACGGCCAGCTTTTGAGCCATACCCAGATATGGAGATCGACTCTGTCGGTGGTAGCAGCACCTCCAAATGCAGATGGGCACTGCCTCTGTGAAGCCAGCTCTCACCTTATGGCGGCTCTCTGGGATGGCAGTCTGGAAACACCATATGGGATATAGCCCTTCCCACATAATCCCATGAAAACTGTTTTACTGTAACATGTTATGAATATTTCATTTTTTTGTCACCAATCCACTTGCAAAGTGTGGAATATTCCTGTTCGGTTTTTTTTACCCTCTACTTTCTTGGTCTTTGGTCTAAATGGGCTTTCTTCAGTTAAATAAATGTGTACCTATCAAATTTTGGATATTAGTAGAGAATTTAAAAATTATTTACCATCATGGTAATAAGTAGGACTATGTTGACCTTTCTTAATATGTATATAGGGTAGCTAATTAACTAAGCAAACATTTATGCAAAAAATAATTGGTTTGACTTGAGGGGAGGTAGAAATGGGTGGATTTTTAGAAGCAGAGTTGAGTAAATTAATTTGGTGTTCTGGTTTCCTATGGCTACGGCCCCTCTATGATCCAGCTTAACGGGATAATCTTAAAAGCTTCTTTTTCATTCTGTGGTTTAATTTTTAAAACGTTAACCATTAGTCATGTAAGTCTATATATTGTTTTGAGATGCAGTTTTGTGGCTATTGCTTTGTCTCCTGATATTAGAAGAATCACTTTCTCCTCCTAGAGTGAATGATAGCAGCTGGTTGACAGGACAGAGCAGCTCTGCAGACTCTGCCGAAAGGGAGGGGAAAAGACCATATCTAATTAAAGCAGCAGGGAACGATTTTTAGCAAGGCAAATTGTAATCCTTTATTTGGAAGCTGGCCAGGGCACTAGGGTTAACAACCTTGTTTGTGCAAAATAATAATACAAAATATCTACCTTCCATGTTTTGTGAATCACAAGCATCTGAAATATACAAGTTTACATCTCCTTTAAAAGTTTCCTTACATCCAGTATCCCTTAATACATGACAAAAAATATGGCAAAAATGTAGCTGTTATGAAACTACATGGTTAGCTTTTAAAGTGTTCGTGAATCTTGTTTGTCTTAGATATTTTAATAAGAATTCCAACTGTGACCTTAGAAAAAATAATCAATTTTACTTTCAAGTAACATGATGCAAAACTGTTTTTAAAAATGGACCCTTTCTTTCCAGGTCAGGAGTCCCAGGAATCAGCTCCAGACTCACCACTTTCTTGCTGTGTGATATCCAGAGAGCCACTTAACCTGCACCAGGTTCAACTTTTTTCACTTGTAAAATAAGAATAACATTCATCTACTACCTTCTCTGAAAGATAGTGAGAATCAGATCAAATGTTACCAACCATATGAAAGCACTTGCTAATGCAAACTATTGTTCTTATTATACATTCTTAGTTCATACAGTATCCCTTTATGTGGTAACAGCGAAAAGCATTCTGTAGGCACGTTTCTCAAGAGCAGACATAATCCATCAACCAAATCTTTTGATTGTATTCTATCCACCTGGAAGAGCTCTGAACAGAGCCCCAAGGTGATTTATTAGTTATATGTTGAACTGAGGAAATGTCACGGGGCAGTTGGGAGCTCAACAGGTTGAGGCAGTTGTTTATGAGGCAGGTCACACGGAATCACAGGAGAAAATGTGGGAGGAGGTCAAAATTCACATCCCTAGAAGAAAAAGTGTTTCAAGCTGCAACAAAGGGTTAAGCAAGCAAGTTTAAGATGCAGCCTTTAAAAATTGGGCAAAATGACAAAATATGAATGATCATTTCTGTGTTTAGAAATGTCTAGTATGCTGCCATTTCAAGCTGCGTCACACTTGGCGTAGGTCCCTCCACCCCCAGAATTACTGGTCTAGTTTCTAGGAAAGCAAATTCTAACTATAGGACAGTTCTTGACATGAGAAAAATTCTAAGGTTAAGAGAAAAGCACTACCTGTAGCTATATCTATGCTTATACCTAAAACTTCATATTGAAACAATATATAAGAACACCAATCAAATGCAAAAATACGTATGTGCTGTTCCTAGCTTTTGTATTTTATAAATTTTGAGTTTTAGACATAAAGTTTTTTATTTACATTTCATTTATAACTGAAAAAATTTTGATTTAAATAGCTATTTCCTATTTGGAAACAGCCATCTATCTATTGGTTGGAATAAAATAAAGGCTTAATCTGATTTTTTGTGAAATTAATGTGTTACATTTGGACATACATTTACAAAAAACTCAAGGGTAAGATGTTGAGAAGTTTATTTTAGGTGGTTTATCAAAAAGACATGCTTTTCTTTAGGTGACTTGTGGGGTCATGAATTATTTAACAAAAGTCATAGCCCAGAGGTCAGAGCCTGGGAAATCCATGGGCTGAGGGTACTTGCCAAGTTCAGTATGAGTTTGCCTGTTTCCCTCCATTCGCATTCCTTGTTCTCCAACTAAAGTCTACCACATTGCTGACTTGACTGAATTGTCAGGCACACCTGGAAAGCTCCAACCTTTGCGCTGAGGCAAAAATAGGAAACATTACAGTTTGATCTTTTAGGGCCAGTGTCATTGTTTTATGGTCTCCAGCAAACCCTAGGCCAGAAAACTCATCTGGTATCAGTGTCATTCATGTGCAAAGTAGAAACTGAACTGAACACATTATCTTTGAGCCGAAATTGGTGTCTCCTATGGTACCAGCCTCTTGAAGGGGTGGCATATACTTGAAGGTTGGTTATTAGTTCCAAATGCTGCAGAAGCATCTGCTCTCTACTAGCTAGAAATCATGTTTAATAACAAGAAAATCTACTCCAGCCAAATCCCTGTTGGGAGGGCTCTCGCATGAACAAAAGGCCCCCACTTCCCCTGATTTCCATAACAGATGCAGTATCTGATGCATGACAGCTCAGCACAGCCCCGCGCCATTATTCTCCTACATATCCATCTGCAAGAAACGGTGCTTTCATTTTATTAATTTCTCTGGTGGGCTACATGTTATGTTTTGTTGCCCAGAGAGTACTCTGCTTGTGCTTCATGCTACACTGGTCACAATAATAGTTATTTTTTCTTAATGTTAAAGGTTACTAACCTTCTTCCTTTACTTTGCTATACATCTTCCATACCCAATAAACTATTAATGCCTCCCTAGGGGGTTGACAATTTCACTTAAGTTGGTCAGGTCTTCCCAACTCTGGTGCTGCTTCTTTGTCTTCTCACTGAACATTCTTGCGACAAGCCAGTTATAGGGGAAATTCATGAGTAGGCTCTGAAGTGCTAAATACAGTTCCTAATGGTTAAAAAAAAAAAGGATCAGAGCAAGAATGTTGGCATGTGTAAGGCAACAATGACTTTAAAATCACATACATATACAACCACAGACAAAAAATAATTTGCTACTTTGGAAAGACAGATGTTTTTGTAATTATTCTCAAGTCAGTTTTCTCTAATTGATGGAGCTTTAGGTAAATAGTGAGGTTTACTTCCCTGATGCCACCCTCCGGCTGGTTATAAAACGAACTGGTCATCACCCTATGTCACTTCACCATAGGATGTGTTATAGAAGTGGCTATACTTGAGAGCAAATGGGGCACAGAGAGAAAGGGAAGGAGGCACTGACAGAGTGCTTGAAGGGGAAAACAATAAAGAGAAGATGGAGTGTGGGAAGAGGAGGAGTAACAAATGTGGAAAAAAGTAATAATATATCATCTCCACATTTCCTTAACTTTCATGATATGTCTTATTTTTTAAAAATAAAGTAGGATATACATGCAAAAAAAAATTTTTTTGGAGTTGGAGTCTCACTCTGTCACCCAGACTGAAGTGCAGTGGCATGCCCCTGGCCACCATAGCCTCGACCTGCTGGGCTCCGGCAATCCTTCTGCCTCAGCCTTCCAAGTAGCTGGAACTCCAGACACGCGCCACCATGCTCGGCTAACTTTTGATTTATTGTAGAGACGAGGTCTCACCAAGTTGCCTGAGTGGGTCTCAAACCTGAGAGCCCAGGCAATCCACTCGCTTTGGTCTACCAAAGTGCTGGGATTACAGACTGAGCATGCAAATTTATATCTTTGAAGGAATCTGTTTAGAATTTAAAACATCATAACTTGAAAGAAAGAAACTGAATTTGGTAATGAGTCCAAAATAGTACGAGTGCAGCTTTTGTTCAGGGTGTTAGGAAAAACAATGACAGCCGGCTCGGTGGCGCAGCCTGTAATTCCGCGCCTTTGGGAGGCCGAGGTGAGTGAATTGCTTGAGCCTGTGGGTTCGAGACCTGCCTGGGGAGCTTGGCGAGACCTCATCTCTATAATAAATCAAAAATCAGCTGGGCGTGGTAGCGCACGCCTGTAGTTCCAGAGACTTGGAAGGCTGAGGCGGAAGGATCTCCGGAGCCCAGCAGGTTGAGGCTGCAGTGGCCAGGAGTGGCCACTGCACTCCAGTCTGGGCAACAGAGCAAGACACCAACTCAAAAAAAAGAAAGAAAAAGAAAAACAACGACAACAACAAAAACCATATAGGTACGGCTACAGCTGACAAAGGGCAAAGTCACAACAAATATATATGAATTTACCAGGGTCAAGTACATTTACATATATTTTGCATGGTTATATTAGCCAGTCACATAGCATTTAGATATGGAACAGCAGAAAAATCTCTATTACCAAAATCCCAAATGGAGTATCAAAACATCCTATTAAAATTGAAATATTCCAAATGATGTTTTATTGCCAAAGTGAAGGATTTATATATGTGTGTGTGTATTCACACAAAATTAAATTAAATTTTGTATGTATATATACATATATATGTATATATATATATATATATACAAAAAAAAATTAAATTAAAGAAATAGCCAGGCTACCTGGGATGCTGAGGCAGAAGGATTGCCTGCGCCTAGGAGGTCCAACCTGGACAACAGATTGGGACTCCAACATTCCCCCAAAAAAGCCCCACCCACCCACCCAAACAAATAAACAAATAACAGCAAAATCCATAGTGCATTTATTTATAAGTACCATGTCACGGGAAATCATTCAAGATCTTTATTTATTTTTGAACAAGGCACATGTCTAAATTATAATAATAATCCTTCCATTGCCTATGTTATGGGCAAATGCTTTTATGCTAGACATTTTTTGTATTTGGTTGGGTTCTGAAAACTCTGACTTAAAGCAAATCTTTACAACTAAATCAGTAAAATATTAAACTGTGCTATGACTACATACTATGACTTCATTTTTTTCTTGGGTACCTTTTGAAATACATTTGCCAAAATATTAATATTAATACCAAGAGAGAACATGTTTATTATGTTTTGCCAAATATTATATAATGGGAACAAACTCAATAAATTGGTTTTCAAAAATAAGCTCTATTATATTATTGCATTAGATAACGTCAAGCGGAGAAAAGAAACAATTTACAGCTAGTAAAAGCAAGATTGGTGGAGCTCTGTGCTCTGTCCCTGACTTCACTGCAGTACATTTCTCAACGCGGCTTCTTAATGAGGAGGGCAATTTATCCCTCAGCCCCTGTCACTGTGGCTGGAGTCGCAGCTGGCAGCCATGAGTGTTAATCAAAATGGCCCTTTGTGGGATTTTGCTTCTTGAAGTGCATGATGGTTGGGTGGACCTATAGTATTTTGCTTCTGCTTCCCCTTCCAACTTTACCTGCAAATGGGGTTAATCTTCAATGAGCATTCTAGACCCAAAAGAGACATTGGAGAGACTCTTATTCAATCCCTGCATTTCACAGATGAGGAAAAGGAGTGTCAACGCATTCATTAAGTAAATTGCTTAAGGACAATATGAGTCTGGGATTCTGTTTCTGGGTGAGAAAAAAACTTATGAGCATCTAATTTACAAAACAATAAAAATGCTGCCATATTTGTACACACTTTTAAAGAACATTCAATATACTCACATCCAGCCCGTTTAATATTCTTATCTTATCACTCCAAGCTCTCAAAGAGGTTTGGTAGACATCATTATCTCAGTGAGCCATGATGAAGATAAAAGGAATGTTCGGGGTCAATTAGCAGAAATTCCAGCAAAATGAAAGGATGAGAAAAAGGTGGAGAGAAAACTATTTAAACATACCCGGAAACACTTACTGACTCCCCACTGTGTGCTAGGCACCAGAGCTCTGAAGATGAAAGACGCTGTTCCTGTTTTCTCAAGAGCTGGTGGTCTAACTGGAAAGAGATGTGTAAGACAATAACCACATCATATTTATACAGCATGCTTTGGGAGCAGGGAAAGGGGAAACATTATGCCCACAAAAATCACACAAAGTTTGACAGAGGAGAGTCATTTTTTTGCTGGGCACTGAAGAATGAGTTCAAGTTTGAGTTCATCTCTTAGATGGGGGTATTGCATTCATCATTGACAAAACTGAGTACAAAGGCAAATGAAAGGGCTGGGGGGACTCATGAAAAGTTCAAAGGACACTTCGACAATGCTCTTGGACTTCTTTCTGCTCGTCAAGATTATTTTTCATCATAAACAATGGATATGGTTACCAAGAAATGCCTGGAACATGAACAATAGAGGAAGTGTAGTGAGAACACCGCAATAAAATAGATTAGTAAGTTCGAGAAAATAAAATAACTGAAATTGTGCAAGAATATAAAGAATGGGGGCTATTTGTACAAAAATGCCTGCCTGCAGCAGTGGTACATGTGTCTCCTATGAGGAAAGGTGTTTATAATGCCAGTAACATTAAGCTTGGGTTATCTTATGCTTTCCTGCCTAATGTCTTTCTCTCTCTCTCTCTCTCTGCCTAAAGTTGGGGCTAATGATGATCTATGTCTTATTCCAAAAAAAACCTTGAATAACAAATAGCTAGCTGTGGTCCCAGTGGCAATGTCTTGCTCCAGGAGGGAGAAGAGGTGAGTGATTGAAAGTGAGCTGCCTGCTGAAACAAGACTGAAGAAAGACAATGGGTTTGTGTGCAACCTTCAAATGCACAGGGAAAACTCCCCCTATCTTTTCAAATATAAGCCCTCCTTACTCACACATGCTTCACCATCCACCATGCTGGATAATTTTTGGTCACCTTTGAATGACATCACAGGCAAGTCCACCTCCTCTGCCTAATTCCCCTAAACTCACAAGAATCTTTGGGATGAAAATGAAAACTACGTGTCCTTAATATAAGGCAATTCAAATGGAGTCAGAGGAAGGAAACTGGGGCAGGCCCTACATAAATTAATACTGTGAAAGGAGGAAATTTCCTATTCCTCTGTTAAGCAGCATTCTGGTTTTGTAAAGAAAATCCAGTACTGAAGACTTTAAAGTCTTAGCAGTACTGTTTCTTCTCTCTACCATTGTCTTCTTACTAAGAAAGGGGGCGAGAAAAACCTGAGGAGGCCATTTTGGGGGTGCCTAGAGGTGGGGTGTACTTGAAAAGGAAACGCAAAAGGGCTTAAGTCTATTCATTTCGTCCTTTCATTTTCCTCTAAATGGAAACACAGCGTTCATGCCAGTGCCCAGGCCGGGGGAGCTGGCAGCGTGACGCGGCGCTGTGAGGCAGCTGAAGCCTTTCATGGTGACAGCTTTTCTCCCAATGTGTCCTGGTAGGAGTTTGAGTTGACAGACAACAAAAGATGGGGAGGGGAGGGATTCCAACAAACAAGCCGAATAACGACTACCCTTTCTCCATAACAGCCCCTTGGCTAATGGACAAAGGGAACAAATCTACTCTGGGAAAGTGTCCTGGGCCCCTCCCTGCCTCGGGTTATCTTTAGTGAACACAGGAACAGAGAGCTCAAGGATGAGGCAGCTCAGCGTGGTCCCCCTGTGGGTCAGCTGTTTTGGGGGCTTGGGAAAGGAAAAAAACTCCCTGCAGAGTGGACTAGCATCAGGAAGAAAAGCGAACTTGTTAACATACTTCAGGATGAAAACTTGTTTCCCAAGACCATGGTGAAAGGGTATAAAAGCTATCTTTTCCCACGGCCCACACAGTGCCTAGCACAGAGGGACAGAGTGGGCTCTCTAAGAAGCCTTGCTTAAATGGAATAAAAAAAGGGATAACGATGCTAGTGTTGAGGATACTACCAAAAGCCCAAGTGCAAGATAGTTCACATCTCAGCCTTTACAGAGTCCTTGTGTGGGTTTATTCGGAATGTCCCTTCCCTTGAAAGAACTGGGCAGCATGTTGATGTTTCGAAAGTAAAGAAATAAAAAATCATTTTCACCTGAGCTTTTTCTGTTATGTGCCTGGAAATACCCAGTGATACCTTGTGAATAACTTGAGTATCAGACCACTAGAGGTATCAGCTATACAATCTCACAATCGATGTTAACATTTTTGATAAGCACATCTCTGAGGAATATTCCGTGCATGGCTAGAGTCGTTAAGCAAAGCCTGTGAAAGTGGTCAGGAAGCTATGATACTGACAAAGCTGACAAATGTATTTCTTCTTCGCTGTGTATCAGTGGGTGTTTGTATGTTATGACAGAGAAAGGACCAGAACAATTCTCCTCCAGTCAATGTTATGCTAGTAACATCACCAAATAAAAACACGACTCGGCGTATGGCTAGTGAATAGAGCTTCAGAGAAACATTTTATAGACAAATTGACAAATAAGTTGGTTTGTCTTGAAAGGAAGGGACTGTGCAAAACCCGACAGGTTGAGATATGGTCTTCCAAATGGAGGGACCACACGTGCTAGTGTCACAAGCAGCTTGATAACTATTCCAGACCATTCCTTTGTGAAATCCCTCCATGGGAGGAATAAATGATGTATGAAATGAGGACGCCCTGACTCCACAGGGAGCACAGAGAGGACACTTCAAACTATAATGTGTGGTTTCTGATGGGTTTTGGCTGTGACCCCTGGGCACAATTTCTCTTCAGCTGTGTGGAGCCAAACAGCCGCCCACAACCCTAAACACCAGAACCCATAAACCCTTTTCTTCTCCTGCCAGAAAAATACTGTCTAACCCAAGTTTGCTTGTACATTTTTTTCATCACAGACACTTCTCCACTTCAGCACCCTGATAGCCAGCTATAGTGGTGACACCTCGTAATTACAGTTATCAGGCAAGATGTATTGCAAAATCTGGTGATAAATTATTGAATTCTGTGAAATTATTACCACCAGTATATTCAAAGCTTCTGAGAGAAAGAGCTGCAGGTGTGTAGGCCCTTGAGGGCATCCAAACACTATTTTTTAAAATGACTCCAATTTCTGTAATCCAGGTGGGATTGTAATTCTATGCTAGAATATTTATGTTCATTCATGCAGTGCTACAGTCAGTATAGGAAGCTTCACATTCTAATGACCTAAATGTGGACTACCTTCATGGTGGACTATTGTGAGAAATTATTAGTTCTTGGAAGCTTTAGTCACTTGTTACCAAGCATATTTGTGAAATATCTCTCCCTGAAGACACTTGGTATATATTAAAACAATTAACAATATTGGTTTAATCAGTGAAGTAATAATTTGAGAAATAACACTTTAAAACTAAACAAACAAAAACATATGAGTAATACATTTCAAATACAAGGTACGTTTGGAAGATTCACTTAGGAATTTTTTTTTTTTTTTTTTTTTTTTGAGTTGGAGTCTCACTCTGTCGCCCAGACTGGAGTAGAGTGGACACTTCCGGCCACTGCAGCCTCGACCTGCTGGGCTCCAGCGATCCTTCCGCCTCAGCCTTCCAAGCAGCTGGAACTACAGGTGTGCGCTACCACGCCCGGCTTATTTTGATTTATTGTAGAGATGAGGTCTCGCCAAGTTGCCCAGGTGGGTCTCGAACCCACGGGCTCAGGCAATCCACTCACCTCAGCCTCCCAAAGACGCGGGATTACAGGCTGAGTCACCGAGCCCGGCTTGGAGGAACATTTTAAAAATATACTTTTGCCTCCGTCTTCCAGAGAATCTGATTTAGTAATTGCTACCTTGAATCTGCCAAGGTATCAGGTATGGATGCTTTTTGTTTGCATATCACCCTCCCCACCACTTTTTCCTCCTTTAACCATAGCCATGCTGTTCCTTTGGGAACTGTCCACGTCAGACATGACTGAAGGTACGTAATTGCCCCAAGCTGAGTCTCTCACAGTACCTGGTCATCTTAACCACAATGTCCCTGGTTCATATTGTGTCATTTACAGTCCTCCTTTGGATTCTTTGAACTTGGAACCACAGTACATATGAATTATACTCCTTTAAAGACAAAAGTTGTGAGATTAAATTCTGAAGCTCTGACGTTTTCTTCCATGTGAAGGAAGACAGACTGCTGCATGGAAAAATAACAGCTATGGTCAGAAAGAGGCAGAGACCCAAGGCAAAGACCATTCTCCTCTTCTCATTTGGATCCAGATTAGTGTTGCCAGACTGAGCAAATGGAAATACAGATGCCTGGTTAACTTTAAATATCAGATTTAAAAACTAACACAATTTTTGGCATAGGCATGTTCCATGTAATATTTGTGACTTTCTTTTGCCATATACATTTTTTTACCCCCGTCCCCTGACATCCAGCTATAACAGTGACACCTCAAAAATGAAACTTAACTGTATCCTGTCTCTTATTTGATAGCCCCACTCCAGATATAGTGCATCGTTGCTATCCTTTGGCATTATAGATGCTCTCCTACCTTAGGGATTATGCATAGGAGTTGTTCTTTCCCCTGATACCTACCTGGCCAACCTTCATCCCTTTCAAGTATTTGCTTAAATTTCACTATTTTCTTCTTATGAGGGGTATTTTGTTCTCCTAAATTTCCTCCAAGATTTCACACAGACCACTATATCCTTACTCCTCATTACCTCTGCACTACTCTAAGTTTTCTTTTACCAGTACATGTATCTGTGTCTGTCTATCCCTATTAACTGTCTCCTTCTGCTAGTATGCAAGCCCCAGAATGACAGGGGATCTGGTGTATCCCCAATCCAAGAGTACCTGACATAAAGTAGATGCTCAACAAACATCATTCATTGAACGAATGACATAAAATTAGTTCTTATTCTAAGACTCATTTTTTAAAAACTTTTTTTTGAGTTGAAGACTCATTTATAGTATTCATATTTGTTGAGTCTATCACATCTGTTTTCCCTAAACTAATTCATATTTTAGATTTTTGTGTAACCAAGAGTCCTGACTTCTGTGAAACACTTCTAGTAGTAAAAGAGAGTAAACAACTTTTCTTGTTCATTCAGTCATCTAAACATGTATTTGGTTGACTCTATAATTTAATTTAATTTAATTTATTTTAAAAGCCTCAGCAGCTTCCAGAGAGGATGCTGGAGTTGGGCTTTTTTTTTTTAATTGGAGTCTCACTCTGTCACCCAGGCTGGAGTTCAATGGCATGCTCATGGCCACCCCAACATTGACCTACTGGGCTCCAGTGACCCTTCTGCCTCAGCCTTCCAAGCAGCTGCTACCCCAGGTATGCTACCGAACCCGGCTAATTTTTTTTTTTTTTTTTTTTTAATTATAGAGACAAGATCTTGCCAACTTACCCAGGCAGGTCTAAAACCTGCTGTTTCAGGCAATCCACTCAGCTTGGCCTCCGCAAGTGCTGGGATTACAGGCTGAGCCACCAAGCCTGGCCGACTCTATAATTTTAGACATGTGCTAGGCACTGGAGATACATAGATGAGTTAGACCCAGTTCTTGTTCTCGAAGAACTTGCAATTCACAATGAGACCATGAGCACATTACTTATGCTCTGTGGGCTTCAGTTTCCTCATCCATAAACCAGAGGTAAGAATGGTGCTCACTTTATGATTTTGTTGTGCAGATAAAATGAGATGACAGTGGACTAGTGCTTGACCTATGTTCAATAATTAGCAGCTATTATTATTAATACTAGTTGTGCAGGCAGAGTTGTCACACTGACAAATAATATATTCTATAATGGGAACACGGTTTTCCGCAGTTCTGAGTGGAAAAATTTTGCATGGCTATATGTGGCAGTTTGTGGTACAGAAGAGACTTGACAACAAATAACTTAAGATATACAGCAATGAAGAGTGCGAAGACAGCACAAAGAAGGAAATGACTGACTCCTGGGAGCACACAAGAACAAATGACTTTCTGGGAAGAACAAAAGGTGTCAAACTCAAGAGAATGATAAGGGGTTTGATAGTAGCAGGTAGAGACAACGGCCAAGACATATATATGGGGAATCTTATAGGGAATATTTCATGTTATACAAAAAAGTTTGGGACTTTGCCTTTGGGTCTTTGGCAATGGGAAGAGATATTATCAGACTTTTGTTTTCAAAATATCAGTGTGGAAGAGGTAAATAGAGTACAGAGGCTGACTGTAGAAACATGAGCAGTTAGAAGGTGGTCAGAGCACACGCATTAGGTAGAACTAATCAGGTTTTATAAGTGAAAACTCCTTGATGCCACTTGTTTGCTCTCTTTAGTGTGTTTCAGTTTTACAGGCCTTTCAAAGTGTCTGTGCCCAGTCTTATGCACTCTGTCCTCTGATGAAGATAGAATGAGCTGACCATCCTGGGATATTTTCCTAACTGCACTGCAATAGCAATTGGGCATTTGCTCCTTGCTGAATAGAGCTATGAGTGGATTGAGGTTACCTCTTGGCACAGAAAAACAGAAACTAGGCTATATTTATCCTGAGAGCAGAAAGCTCCCCGCCCCTACCCACTACCCATTCTTCTGGT
This sequence comes from Carlito syrichta, assembly GCF_000164805.1. Classification (NCBI taxonomy): domain Eukaryota; kingdom Metazoa; phylum Chordata; class Mammalia; order Primates; family Tarsiidae; genus Carlito; species Carlito syrichta. The sequence goes on along the minus strand of NW_006974566.1, from coordinate 235,985 downwards.
TGACCAGCTCACTTTGGGTTCTGATTCTGATGACTAAATAAAGCTCTATGTATATAATTTTGTTCTCCCCTTTCCTTCATTTTGGGCTTATGTGTAGACATTATAAACAGACGTTTTATTCAGGGTAAGAGCTGTTCTAACAGAGATCAGCTACTGTATAACCATTTCAAAGATGAGACTGAGTGTAAAGACAAATTATGTTTACTTTGATTTGCTTTCCCCAGAATAATGGCAGGTACAAGAACCACAGCCTTGTTTTGTTTTGAAGCAAAGGTTTTGAGTTTATTTTTTCCAAAAAGAAAGAAAGGAGGAAGAAAGAAATGGCTCTCCCAAAATGGCTATAAAATGATAGTTTACAATGTTAACATAAAAAAGGGGAGGATCAAATAGAAAATCTGAAAGAAGCTGGAGAGCAAGAAAATGTCTACTATCTATTAAGCTAGAAACTGACTGGGCTTGGTGGCTCAACCTGTAATCCCAGCACTTTGGGAGGCTGAGGCTAGTGGACTGCCTGAGCCTGTGGGTTCAAGACTGGCCCAGACACCTTGGCGAGACCTCATCTCTACAATAAAATAAAAAAATTAGCCGGGTAAGTAGCACATGCCCATAGTTCTGGTTACTTGGAAGCATGTGGTGCAAGGATCGCCAGAGCCCAGCAGGGTGACACTGGGGTGGCCTTGAGTGGTGACAGAGTAAAACTCCACCTCAAAAAAGAAACTAGAAACTATATCTACTTTGTTAATCTTTGCTTTTTTTTTTGCTTTCTTAGATAATTGGAAAACTACATTTCCAGGTTCCTTATGATATAAAACAAACAAAACAAAAAAGGCAACTTAGCAACAATAAGAACTCTCAGCAGATTTGTACTTCTAAGATTTGGTTTGATAACTTTTTTATTCTTTCTAAATGATTAGTTTTTATTTTAGTCTTATAGTAGTCTTAAGTAACTTGAGACGTTGAGCATTATAAGTACACACATAAAAGAAGGAAGCATGTAAAACCTTTGTTTACTCTCCAAAATCATATCCTGTAGAAGAATTTAGAGCCTGAGCACGAATGCAATATTTTTGGTAATCCCCAAAAGAAATTGGAGAATTAGTTCAGCAAGATGGGAAATAACATTGAATGATAGATCATGAAAGGCTGCAGTGAGATTGAAACCTAGAAGTATCATCATCTACGGGCCCCTAATTTTTAAGAAGTTGAAAAAAATAAAAATTTTAAAGTGTATATAAAAATTGTCAGATAAGAAAATGAATAGTCATTTGAATTAAGAAATATTTAATGTACCACGTACTTTTCTGAGCTCTGTGGATTTTGAGATGGATTAAAAAGGCAACTGACCTCAAGATATTTAAACTCTAGTGAACATTTAGCATAGATACACATTAGGATTTTGAAGGAAAAAAATGAAGAAAAGTAATATGTCTTGGCCACATACCATGACTCAGGCAATGTGTTGCTTCCTTTCAGTTATAACTCTTTTTTAGTTTTTACTGAGCTATATTTTTATAGATGAATACATTTATTAAAATAAAATCGTGCTTATTCACATGGAAATGTCATCCTCTTGCATTTAGAAGTTAAATTTATTTTAGCAGTTTAATTTTTAAGAAAACAGATTGAGAATTGAATCTTCTAGGACATTGCTTTTTTAAGCATTTTCAGATATGGCACACAATAGAAAATGGTAGTATTTGCGCAGCACTAGAAGTGAAGGAAAAGACTTGTCTCAGTCTGAGAGAACAAACTCCCTCAACAACACCTCCTCCCCCAACTTCTCGGGGATGAAGGAAACAAAATCTCAGGAAGCCTGCAGTACATATGGAGGTGGTACACCAGTTGTCTCTGCTCAAACATTTGGCCAAACACAAACATTTGGCCAAGTTAAACAGGAGAAAGAGCATCCTTCCTATCTTCATACTCTCAATCTGCGTCTGCCCCAGTCCCATAGCAGAAAACTTAATTCTCTGCATATTTGCATAATGCAAAAATCAAAGATGATGATGAGATTAATAGTACTTATATACAATAGGAATAAATCCATGGACTAAATAAATTAATTAAAGAAAGGAAGTTTACAATGACCAGAAAGATTATTTATCACAAGTGTGCTTTAAAAATCTAAAATTATTATTTAAGAATTCTATTTTTTTAAAAAATGAGAAGAAATGACTATGCATGAGAGTCTTTGTCTATGTTCCTTTCATATAGTTGAAAAATAAAAGACAAAAAATCTAAACAAATTTAATATGTATTATTCAGGAGCAAAATCTGCATAAAGGGTAGAACAAAGAAATGTTTTCCACTGTGTGTGCCGAGTCCTCTCCAGCAAGGTGTCAATGCTATTTTTAATTATAACTTTTAGCATTCTTCTCCTTCTTGTTGATTACGCAGCATAAAGTTAACATGATAAATCATTCTCCTGGAGTCAACTTATGCTTCCTCCATTCCAAAGTAAAATTTCACCCAAACCTGTACATTTGCATATTGTATCTGTGATATTATGCACCCATACACACTGACTCATATTTTGTTTAAAAAAATAACATCAGTTTTTATTGGATCCTCTTGCCAGCAAGGTTTCCATCAAGACGAGTACAGCTAAGTGGACCGATTTATATGCTGGTCAATGTAACAGCACGTTACGGTGGGAAGGCCTGAACCCAGATTGACTCTTGACCTTTCTCTTGAGTTACTTACTACTCTTAGCCTCAGTTGCCTTATCTATAAAATGGAAATCTACTTTAGAAAATATACAGTGAGGCATTTAGCATACTATTGATGTTTAATGACTGTTATTTATTTATTTACTTTTTGAATTGGAGTCTCACTCTAGCCTAGGCTGGAGTATACTGGGACACTCACAGCCGCCCTAGAGTCGACTTGCTGGGCTCCAGTGATTCTTCCGCCTCATCCTCCAAATAGCCAGAACTACAAGCATGTGCTACCACGCCTGGCTACTTTTTTAAAATTTATTGTAGAGACAAAGGCTCGCCAAGTTGCCCAGGCTGTCTTGAACCCTCAGGCTCAGGCAATCCACTATCCTCAGCCTCCCACAGTGCTAGGATCATAGGCTGAGTCACCAAGAATGGTCAACGACTGATATTTTTAACCGGTTGGTAGTTTCAAGTCTCTGGGCTCTGAGAAGCAGAGGAAATTACGGAGCACTCTAAGGTCCTAAAGGTTGATACTAGGGTGCCTCAGGCTAATTACGATATAAACCCCTTCTCTCAGCAGTTTGACACAGGCCCCATTAATTCATTATTTCAGGCAGCCAATTCTCTGTTATTCTTAGTCCCTAATTTGTCCTGTTAACATTTTGTAGTTTGGCTCCCAATTGAGGATTTTCCAACACATGGATACAATATATTTTGCATCTTGGCAGAATTTATTAAATGTATTAATCCCAAATTTCCTCTATCAAAGACAACCTGCAGAGATTGACTCTCCTGACTATCAGAGAACTAACAAATCAGGTGTCTGGGAGATGAGCTTATCTACACTAAAACTATGTTCAACTCAGTGGTAAAGCAGCCAGTTAAAAAAAAAAAAAAAGAGCCAGGCTCGGTGGCTCAGCCTGTAATCCCGCGCCTTTGGGAGGCTGAGGTGAGTGTATTGCTTGAGCCCGCGGGTTCGAGACCCGCCTGGGCAGGCGAGACCTCATCTCTACAATAAATCAAAAATTAGCCGGGCATGGTAGCGCGCGCCTGTAGTTCCAGTTACTTGGAAGGCTGAGGCAGAAGGATTGCCGGAGCCCAGCAGGTCGAGGCTGCCGTGGCTGGGAGCAGCCACCGCACTCCAGCCTGGGCAACAGAGTGAGACTCCAATTGAAAAAAAAAAAAACATTTTGTAGATTTGGTTGATCAATAAATAATCCAGCCGGGCTCGGTGGCTCAGCCTGTAATCCCGCGCCTTTGGGAGGCTGAGGTGAGTGGATTGCCTGAGCCCGTGGGTTCGAGACCCGCCTGGGCAACTTGGCGAGACCTCATCTCTACAATAAAATAAAAAATGAGCCGGATGTGGTAGCGCGCGCCTGTAGTTCCGGCTACTCGGAAGGCTGAGGCGGAAAGATCGCCGGAGCCCGGCAGGTCGAGGCTGCTGTGGCCGGGAGCAGCCACTGCACTCCAGTCTGGGGGACAGGGTGAGACTCCAACTCAAAAAAAAAATAAAATAAAATAAAGTAAAAAATAAAAAATAAATAAATAATCCAGAGCTATTAAATTCAGAAATATTTTTGGCAGTTAAATAAAATAGAGCTAGTGTTAAGGCAAGATAGAAAATTTTAGCAGTAATCTTACCTAATTAAAGAAAAAATTCTGCTTAGAGGACTATAAAGAACCTGAGATTTTTGAGGATTTTGTCTTTGTTTCATTTTTAATTTCAGAGCTTGGCTAGCCCACAGATATTTGATTACTTTCTCTTTTAGTCAGGATTGGATAAGTTGTGATGTGGTGGCAGACAGTCTCATAAGAGAGACATAAGAAGACAAAAGTTTGTTTGTCATTCTGTTAATGTCCCACATTGAACCACTGGAGCTGTGCGCCATAGAATCACTCAGGAATTCAGATAAAGGCTCCATCATTTTGTAGCTCCAGCATCTGGAGTGCAAGGCTTTCTCAGTCACAATAATAAGGGCAAGAAGAGAAATTAGAGAATTGACCATGGACTTTTTACTGCCTCAGTCTAGAGGTATTAAGTCACATTTGTTCATATTTTATCAGGCAAAGCCAGTAAATCGCCCAGCCTAATAGCGAGGGAACTGAAAAATGTAGAGAAACAAATAGAATACTTAGTAATCGTTACTGTATATCCTATTTTTCTTGCATTGGCAATTTTTAAGTTAGTTCACTATGATTCCGCTTTTGTTTTCAGGCAATAAATAATTTTGTTTATTCCCCCCCTTTTATTGCTAATTCATCACTCTCTGTAATTAAAATAAACAGCTAAATTTACTCTTTCCAAAATGTGCAAGGTTTTCTCATTTAGTCTGCATTTATAATACAATCCAAAGTTTTCTGAGCTTTCCATTTAATGAATGTTATGAATCATATTTCATTTAACACTAACTTATCCACATTATAAAACTTGCTTATCTGAAATAATACATTTTTCCTTTGCACAGCAACAAGTTCACTGGCAGTCTAATTAGCTGGTTCACTAGATCTGTGAAAGGGTGTCACAAATTCCCAAATCTCTAAATATTCTTTTTTTTTTTTGAGTTGGAGTCTCACTCTGTCCCCTAGACTGGAGTGCAGTGGCACGCTCCCAGCCACAGCAGCCTTGACATGCTGGCCTCCGGCTATCCTTCCGCCTCAGTCTTCCAAGTAGTCAGAACTACAGGCTTGCGCTACCATGCTTGGCTAATTTTTTATTTATTGTAGGATGAGGTCTTGCCAAATTGCCCAGGTGGGTCTCGAACCCGCGGGCCCAGGCAATCCATTAGCCTTGGCCTTCCGAAGTGCTGGGATTACAGGCTGAGTCACCAAGCCCGGTCTAAATATTCTTTTAAAGCAAGAGTCAAATAATTGTATTCCAGCCACCACCCTTAGCAACAGAGGATGGAAGAGGGAAACTTTTCTTTGTCTACATTCAATATATGTTTTGCACTTCTGAAAGAAGTCACAAATAATACATATTTTACGTGTTTCTGATTGTTGGTGGTCAAAGGAGTAATACGTAGCTATGAAATTTGCATTTATGCAAATAATCTATAGAAAACAGCAGTACTTCTTAAATAAGAGTTAGTTGTGTCTAGATCTCAAATAGACACCTGTAACAGCAGCATGAGGGATTTTAGCAGTGGGCATCCAACAATGTGACTGGAAGGGGTGTGTGTGTGTAGGTGTGCACTTTTTAGAGGGACATCAAGAATTTATTTCCAGGGACCTCTGCGCATCTAGGTCAGGTTACTTACAGTACTACAATTCCTAAAGCCAATCAATTGTCACATTTTATTAATTTTCTCCCTCTTTGAACTTTTTTTTTTTTTTTTTTTTTTTTTAGAGGAAGGGTCCCTTCCTTCCTTTTTTTCCTTTTCTCTCCTGGAAGATTGATTGATTGATTGATTGATTTTGCCTTCTGAAGGGAGCTTAGTAAGTGGGATAGCAGTGTACCTGTTTGACCTGTTGACTAGTGTCTCCAGGCTGAGTACCAGTCATCTAGATATGATAGGAAAAAGGCATCGGCCTTTTATGTAAGCCTCCTCTAGGGGTTGTGGTGAAGATTTGGCATTATTTTTTTTATTATTAAGACTGTGTAAAAGATACTGCAAATGCTCCCTAGTATTCCTCCTTTCTTTCTTAACGATAGAACAGACAAATTTTAGCTGGGAATGTGACCAAGAATCTCCCTCACAGCTAGATAAGACCATGAGTTTTGGCCAACGAGATATGTCATGTGAGACTTTCGAGAAGTTCACTGGAGGAAACAGGGAATTGTCTGTCTTTGCGCTTCCCTTTTTGCTGCTGTTTGGACTTTAGAGATGGTGGTCAGAGTTTGAGTTTTTGTCTTGGATCATTGGGTAGATGTGACAAGTGAAGATGAAATGGTGAACTAGCACAAGAGAAGGAGGCAGCTCCTTATGACTTCTTGATACCAACCTAGCAAGTCTGGACTGCTGTCTTCAGACCTTGTGGGTGCACATGTGTATGTATGACAGAAATATACTTCTACCTTACTTAAGCCAATATTATTTTAATTTTCTGTCACTCACAGTAAACTCCGTCCTAACATACAACATATGTAACAACATTGGTGGCCTTAACACAAACACTTCATTTTTTTCTCCCCTAAACTATATCCATGTTGAAACCCTGAGGTTTTTACACAAGTAGGGGAACAGGTTGACTCTGGCATTTGCTTCATTCTCTTTCACACATCATGTTTCAAGCAATGAACAGCTGTTTCCATGATTCTCATGCTTGTTTCATCTTCTCCTTAAATCTCGACTCGGCTCATCTGCCAGCTGCTCATCCTAGGGAAGAGAGCCAACTTTCTCCTCCCCTCTGGCAGCTCTGGGCCAGAATCACACTTGGAATGCAGGTGGGATTAGTCAGAAGAGGGTTCCTGCCTGGGGAGCGTAGATGAGGGACCAGTGGCTCCACAGCTCCTACCTCTTAAATATCCCTTCTGCCGCCACACTCGGCCAGGCTCCACCACCTTGTTTCTCAATGGTGGCCTCAACCTCCAGTCCTCTATTCCATAGTGCAGGTGTCTGACAGATTGATAATGGGCAAATACTGAGAAAGTATGCAATAGTTACTTATTGACTGAGTGGTCGTTGATCAACTCCTGCTTTGCCAAGAGGGACCCTTAGAGCAGTTTTGGAGGGAGAGACAGCTGCCACCCTACTGGTCCTGCTCAATCCCTCCTTTGCTCTGTTGCACATCCCTTCTCTGTTCCCAGACAGGGCTCTGCCCCAGCTACTGCTGCTATCCTACATTTGTAGATCACCTAGGATTTACCTACTGTAACTTTATGTGAAACAACATATAACGAAACCATTTTTTTTCTTATTAATGTTATAACAAAATGTTGAATGAAATGACATTATTCCAGGACCTGCGATTGTCCTTTAGCCTGAAGTTGCAGTTTCCAAGAACCTAATGATCACATTAAGTGAGAACTTACTGTGCTTTTGCAAGCTTTTTCTCGTGAATACACCCAGAAAAAGGGGATAGGATGCGGTTTTTTTTTTGTTTTTTTTTTGTATTCGGAGTCTCACTCTGTCCCCCAGACTGGAGTGCAGTGGCACACTCCTGGCCACCGTAGCCTCGACCTGCTGGGCTCCGGCGATCCTTCTGACTCAGCCTTCCAAGTAGCTGGAACGACAGGTACACGCTACCACGCCCGGCTAATTTTTGATTTATTGTAGAGATGAGGTCTCGCCAAGTTGCCCAGACGGGTCTCGAACCCGCGGGCTCAGGTAATCCACTCACCTCAGCCTCCCAAAGAGCGGGATTACAGGCTGAGCCACTGAGCCTGGCTGATGGGGATGCTTAACCACCGTTTTATAGAAAGAAATTCTGGGCTCAAAAAGATTAACTTGCGCAAGATTATACAGTGAGGTAACGTCAGAAGCAAGACTAAAACCCAGGTTTTAAAGTCCAATAGAAGCCAGTCTCAGTGGCTCAGTTTGCAACCCCAGCACTTTGGGAGGCCAAGGCAAGTGGATTGCCTGAGCCCGCAGGTTCGAGACCCACCTGACAATTTAGTGAGACCTCATCTCTACAATAAATAAAAAATTAGCTAGGTGTGGTAGCGCACGCCTATAGTTCCAACTACTTGGAAGGCTGAGGCGGAAGAATCACTGGAGCCCAGCAGGTTGAGGCTGTGGTGGCCGGGAGCATGCCACTGCACTCCAGTCTGGGTGACAGAGTGAGACTCCAATCAAAAATAAAAATGAAGTCCAATAGAGTTACACTGCCTTAACTGTGAGACCTCTGATTCACACAACTCTCAAGGAATATCATTTAACCTGGTCTCTGCTTGCTCATCCCCTGGTCTGGCAATGTAACTAAGAGAAATCTTCTGGAGTAGTTGAAAAGACGTGGCTTTAGAGTCAGGAAGATGTTGATTAGAGTCATGCTTTTGACTACATGTCTTTGGGCATATGTTTTTTAACCTCTTGGAATCTCAGTTTTCTTTCTTTTTTCTTTTTAACAAAGCAGAGATAGTAACACCTCTATTCTGAGGGATGCTTTGACGATTAGGACTAGTATGTAACGTGAAGGGCACATGTTAGGAATTCAATATATGCTAGACCTTTACCTCAATTCAACCAATATCTGTTGATTTCCTGCCACGTTCAAGGACATGTGTTGGGAGTTGTACAGCCATGGAGCTGGTAAGCGTTGGGCGTGATCTGCCATCTACTAAAACCAGTTTCTTCATTCTCCTTCGTCTTGGACTGAACACATTGATAGGCACAAGCATTCCCAGAGGAGAGTGGTGTCAGGTCAGGGCACTCACATTTTTTTTTACATGTTTCTGCAGTGGTCTGAGTTTCCAGAGTGAGTATTTAGACACATCTATAAAGTAGTCTCTGGGAAACACACACACACACACACACACACACACACATACACACACACACACACACACACACACTTGTAGCATTACTCTGGGTTTCTTTTTGAAACAGATGAATCCATAATGCATGAAAAGGCTGTCAGGCAGGCTAAGGGAGGCTGAATGCTGGTGTAAAGCTGGGCATCTGTTACTCCACGCCCCAATGTGAGGGCTGTTCTCCTGGGTAAAGCAAGGCTTGGCTAGACAAGCAGTACCATTGTAAAGTCCTAACAATAGACAAGCAAGAGGACTTGGCTGTGATGAAGAAATCCCCACCCCCTTTGAAATTTAAAGGAAGGGAAACTAGAGTCCAAAGCCTGCCTTATTAGAGAGAGACAAATCACCCAAACCAATCTTTATTATGGATGCCGAGCTATTGAATTTCCTCAGCTCTGTAAAGCCTATTGATTTTGTGACAGTCAAAGATAAGTTATGCTCATGAAAGCTGTTTTTTTCCTCTTTCCTTTTCCTTCACAACATACTTTTTCAGATATATTGGCATTGGGGATTGTAGATAAAACTGGTATTGGTTTCTTTCGATTTAAGGGTAGGTCAATGCTCAAGTGAAGCTAAGAACCATTTTTACAGTGGTTTGCAATGCAAAACAAATGAGGCAGGAATCTCCAGAGCTAGGGTCACTCTGTTATGTGATTTTAAACTCCAGCAGGAATGCTCCAGGCATCTCAGGCATTTCTGGAATTCTGACATTAGCAATGATCCGCTCATTCACTCTTTGTCTTCGCTCTATCACACCACTCTCCTCATATTGACCTCTATTCCCTTCTCACCAAACCGTACCATAAGGTCAGTCAACCAGATGTTGAAAGGCAGCACTTGAAAGACAAACTTGCTGCAGTGTAAAATGCTGCAGCATGTGCATGCAGGAGTATATTCTGCAAAAATAAGGCAATTTTTAAACCGTGTTTCCTTTTTAGTGTGCAGATTTAATTTCCACACTTTACAAAGACAGTAGTTCCTCTTTGACAATTTATTCCGAATTCGATAATATAAAAATACGTAGGCAATGCATATACAGCATGTAAAAGCAAGGTATCATGCCTTATTCTAGTGACTGGTAAAGAAGATGGTTCCAAATATTTCCAGCTAACTGTAGCATTTATCATGGTGCAGATGCCATTTGTCAATCACAAAATAAAGCTTATGACATACAGTTATTTAATATTTCTGAATGTGCAAATGTTGAGTAAACACAAATGAAAGTCCTTTTATATATTTAGTAGATTTCAAGGTCTGATTAATACCAACACATTCACTCATTCATTTATTCATTCATTCAGCAAGTAGATATTGAATACCCACTATGTGCCAGGCCACACAATAAGAACACTTTGGATTAATCCCCTTTTTCAAAATTACAGTGAGCCCGATTTTGCCATTTACTAGCTAGAAAGCCTGTATTTAGATTGGCCAGAGAAAGATGGACAAGAAATGCCATCACACTTTTTTTCCTCATTCTCCTATCTCTCTTAGAAAAGGAAGATCCACTGATACAGTGGAGTACAGGATTAGAGAAGCTATTTTGGTAAAGTTCATAAAAACAATTCTCTCTGCGACTGTTCCTCCCCACAAATATGTGTAGAATGGCTTTTTTCAAGTTAACATACCAAAAACCTTGTATTTTTCCCAAATAAAAAGCATCTCATAGGAAAAAAGGTAGAGTGGCATCCAAGTTGGCAACCACACATCTATTTCCAACAAAGCATAAAATCCACTTGACATTAGACCATAAGTGAAAAGAAAAAAGGGTTTTTGCTTCCATCACAAGAATTAAATCATTTTTCATGCTTACAGATTAATTGGAGTATACACGCTTGCTTGTAGAATTATTAAAAAGTTCTGCCTAGTCAAATTTACTTCTTTTAGCATTAGACCTAGGGTCAAATTCTTTAGACACATATTATCTAAGGCTAGCTATTGCTTTTGCAGGAATTTTCTTTCAAAATGTATACCTCCTGATGGGAACACTGATGACCTAGAGATTTTATATTGTACAGGAGCAAGGAACATTGTGCAGCTTGGATACATTCTGGGAGGGCAGCCACAATGAATGAACTGCACAAGTAGTGATGTGTGGCCGGCCTCTGGGTCAGATAGCAGGGTCTCAAATGAATTAGGGAATAAATGAAACAAGGACAAAAGAGCAGGAAAAGAAAACTTTCTTTACAATTTTGTTTAAGACTGACTCTAATGGTTACCTTTATTCTACCCCATCCTTCCAACCAACGGATGGTATTACAAAAGAAGATTTCTCAGAAAATTGTTTCTAACATTTACACTCATTAAACTTAATTAGTTTTACATTTTAATCTCTGCATAGAAATGATCCCCACAATTTCCACTTCATGCATAATTTCTTGCTGGTAGTCTTAGAATCTTTTAAAGCTTAGACTTGGATTTCTTTAGACAAAAAAGTGTTATGAAAAGAACATGAATTTGAGAATCAGATTAGGTTTAAATTCTTCATCTGATACCTGCTAGTCCTTGGGCAAATTAGTTAATCTTTTGCAGTTTCAATTCACTTATTGATAATGTCAGGCATAAGTCCTATTTTCAAATGTTATTGTAGTAAAGAGAAATTTTAAAAAGTAAGTGAGTGGGTAGCAGATTGAGATAGAGTGAATTACTGCTCCCAACAATATCCTAAGCCCTGGTAAGGATAACACTTACCAACCCACTGTCATACGATTTATGCCAACTGTAACATCCTCATTCCATTGGCTTCTTGTGTGACTTGGCCGTGCTATTTGCTCTAAGTTGTAGACTGAGGGTGGAATTAATAGATCTCAGCAGAGAGTTGTATAGGTAGCATGTGTTTCTGCTCATTCTTCTTGAAACTCTCTCCTCCACCATAAAAACCCTGCCCCTATTAGTTTTTCCAAAGAAGACTTCTGGAGTTCATCCAAGCCTAGCTGAGTCCAGCAGAAGCTAACAGGGTCAACCTGTAGACTCCAGAGCAAGAAGTACATGGTCTTTTGTTAAAAACACCTGAGATTTTGGTGTTTATTACTAGAGCAAAAGTGGAGTGATAGAGTGTTAAAGCAGTATTTTTAACCTTCCCTTTCTGTTTATAGTTTTTGTGCAAATTAAATGAGATAACGTAAATAAATTTCTAAACCAGAAACTAGCACATACTTGGCTACCCCCCTTGCTTCTTCATACTCTGCTTATTTTTTTTCTTAGTTTCGTAATTTATCTGGTTTTTTGGTTTTTTTTGAGTTGGAGTCTCACTCTGTCGCCCAGACTGGAGTGCAGTGGCCGCTCCCGGCCACCGCAGCCTCAACCTGCTGGGCTCCAGCGATCCTTGAGCCTCAGCCTTCCGAGTAGCCGGAATTACAGGCATATGCTACCACACCCGGCTGATTTTTTGATTTATTGTAGAGATGAGGTCTCGCTGCCCAGGTGGGTCTCGAACCCTCGGTCTCAGGCAATCCACTCGCCTCGGCCTCCCAAAGTGCTGGGATTACAGGCTGAGTCACCGAGCCCGGCCCAGAATCAGTTTCTTTCTTTTTTCTTTTTTTTTTTTTTTGAGTTGGAGTCTCACTCTGTTGCCCAGACTGGAGTGCAGTGGCCGCTCCCGGCCACCGCAGCCTCGACCCACTGGGCTCCAGCGATCCTTCCGCCTCAGCCTTCCCAGTAGCCGGAATTACAGGCATGTGTTACCATGCCCGGCTGATTTTTTGATTTATTGTAGAGATGAGGTCTCGCTGCCCAGGCGGGTCTCGAACCCGCAGGCTCAGGCAATCCACTCACCTCAGCCTCCCAAAGGTGTGGGATTACAGACTGAGCCACTGAGCCCAGCATATTTATCTGTTTTTTATGCTGAATCCATGTATCATCTAAATGGAGCTATTACTCAGGTTTCTAGCTATCATCACGGTTCCTCTGAGTCTAAAACTGAATCAACTTTGTGCCCTGGCTTCATCTTTTATAAAAACTCTGATGCTGGTTTAGAGTTCCCATCACTGCATTAGTGGTTAAGTGGTAACTCTTTTGCCCCAGATTCTGGTCCAGAGACAACAGGTAGAAGCCTTGGGCTTGCCAGCTTCCAAATATTCAGCTGTGTTCCATAGAAACTAATAAGAAGGAAGAGATGAAAATAAAAGAACTGGCCCTGAAGGAAAGGCATTATTCACTGAGTATGCTGGTTAAACAGACTTCACCCTTAAATCAGTGTGGTGTTGTGTTTATTACAATCAAGCTCAAAGGTTGACAAAAAAAAAAAAAAAGAAGTCTGGAATATGCCAGACTCTTAAATATGTTGCAATATCAGAGGTCCTATTAAATGCATAACCTGGAAGTCAGCTTTGTGGGCAGAATTTAGGGCATCAGTAAAGGAGATTCACAATACAATCCTGAGAAATACGTACAGTAGTTACAAATCCAAAGCTTAGAAGAGTCTGGAGGGTGGTGTGGGAGTGGTGAGTGAGAGGGCCAAAGAGGGAGCAGCGAAACCTGATGAAAATCAGAGCACAGGCTGAGACATAGGAGGCTCAGATCAAGTTTTCCTTATTGCTGTCTTTTAGCTGCTTTTGTGTAGCTTTCTAGGGGCTGCCTGCCTGTAAGGAGACTTTAATCCAGGCTACCCTAAAAGAGCTAGTTAGCCTTTGACATACTCCTAGAGTTGGGGGATGCAGAATGGTGATGCTATGGGACCAGAGAGTCAGTCTGTCATTCCAGGACTCAATTTAAAAAGTGGGAATTGAGAAAGGCAGACCAAAAAGAGTTTCACTATAAGACTGTCTCATCATATGTGATAATTTTTTGTGCACCTAACGTTCATAAATCAACACTGCTTATCCAGTACAAAATGAAAACTGCTTCACTAATCGCTAGAAATAAAAGAATCCAGGAATCAAAGAATATTCACTTTCATTGCATTTGCTAACTTTTTTGGGAGAAAAGGAACCAGGCTGAGTTGAGGGAAGAATAAAATTCAACTTTTCTGTACAAAGATATCTATAACATGAAAAAAAATCCTTTGGGAAATGAAAGTTTAATTAGGGAACTGGTAAAGTCTCTTGTGGGATATAGGAAGATTCAGAAGGTGAGAACTTTAAGAGACAGCATACCTTATGAATAATGCAATAGCTAGACTCCGCCATCCTCTTTCTACAGATTTACATTTCTGAAAACAAAGGGTCAAAGTACATGGGAAAAGCATTTGAAGCCCCAGAAACCTCTAAGCTGGCAGAACCAGCCTCCACAATATATTTGCAGCCTGCCTTCCCAGCTTAATTCCTCTTACACTTGCTTTGAGCTACAACAAACTAAACCACATGAGGTCTCATGCAAACACCCTGAGCTGACTATACCCCTCCTCCACCCCACAGATGTATGTCTCTTGACAGCCTCCCATTCTAGAGGACAGCTCAGATGCCACCACCTCCACTGAGCCTCTTCAGCTCCATGTGATCTCTCCCCCTCCAAATTTCATGACATTCTGTGCATCTCTCACGACACTTATGATTTTCTACTTTTTATAATAGTCTATACTAGATCACTTCTGCTAGACCACAAACCCCCAAGGACAGGGATTGTATTCAATATCTTGGTGCACCAAATGCAAACAGAAAGTGTGCAGGCAATTATTTATAAATAGAAGTAATAAAAAAACAACACAAAATCTAGGCACCATCTTTATTTTTAATGTTCACAGCCCCTTTCTGTTCAGTTTTTTAATTAATAGTTTTATATGTGTTAATACACATGATTTAAAAGAGTTAAATATTTTGGGGGGGATTGGCCCTTTTTTTTCTACTTCCTCGATATTACTAATTTGCTTGCTATTGCTCTCTTGAATTTTTTACTCTTTGGTCTTACCTATTGATTTCTCCTATAAAAGATAAAAACTGGCCGGGTTCGGTAGCTCAGCTTGTGATCCCAGCACTTTGGGAGGCCGAGGCGAGTGAATTGGGTTCGAGACCCACCCGGGCAGCTTGGCGAGACCTCATCTCTACAATAAATAAAAAATTAGCCAAGTGTGGTAGCGCGCACCTGTAGTTCAGGCTACTTATAAGACTGAGGTGGAGCCCAACAGGTTGAGGCTACGGTGGCCGGGAGCGTGCCTCTGCACTCCAGTCTGGTTGACAGAGTGAGACTCCAACTCAAAAAAAAAAAAAAAAAAAAAAAGAGAGAGATAAAAATGGAACTTTCTTGCATTGTCCTGCCCTGCCACTCACTCCCAACTCTCATCTGCTGTCCTTTCATTTGGTAGAAGTATTCAGTGTTGGCATAATTAGGATCTGTGTAATATGCCTTGATTAACTTTCTTTAAAAAAAAAATTTTTTTTTCTCAAGTTAGGAATAATAATTCCTAAATTATTGTTCTGGCTTTCTTAGTTTTTTTTCTACACTCATCAATAATTGAGCCTTAATTTCTCCTCCAATTTTGTAAATCCCCTCTCAGTATTTTAGGTGGTCAATCAATATCCTCATATGGAAGAAATTTCTCCTGATGGCTTTTGAACTGCTTGTGCCTGACTGGCATCTTCCCCTGCACAGCTGCGCTTTGGGGCCTTTCAGCTGTGCCATCGCTGGGACACTCTCACCTTTCTCCTGACTGGGAACCCACATACTCATGTTCCTTGGTTGAGTGGAACAACTCTCAGAAAGCTTTCTAGGGTATCATCCAGAGAAGATAAGTTTTTTTTAAGATCTGGAAGGTCTGAAGATATCTTTGTTCTATGTTCAGGCTTGACTGATAGTCTGGCTGAGCATAGATTTCCAGTTGTAAATAATTTTCAGTCAGAATTTTGAAAGCACTGTACCATTTGTCTTCTGGCTTCTATTGGTTATTAGCAATAAGTCTGAAACCATTTGAATTCCTGATTGTTTTGTATGTGAACACTTCTTTTTTCTCTGGAAATATGTACAATCTTTACTTTGTCTCTGGTGGTTATAAATTTCACAGTGGTATTGTGTGATAGAACCGTGTGGGTCTGTTATTGTGCATTGTGTCAGTTAAGCAATGCAAAGTCCAATAATACGTTTTCAAAAATACAGACCTCTCAGGAATATTGTGTGCTGAAAGTAAATGGTGGAGATGTGTAATCATGACATAATCATCCATTTGAACATATGAAACTTTGAACCTCATAAACATGTCAGATGTTTAACATAAAAGCTGAAACCTGTGACAGGACCACTTGAGCCATAGCAAGAAGGAGCTAAAATGGTCCAGCTAAACAATCAAAGATCGAAAGAGTTTAAGTTGTTTGTGTCCATTCTTGAAAATCATAACTTAGCTTTGACAAGTAAGGATGTGGTAGATTGTTCAACACCAGAAAATACATAGGATGCAACTTGTCTGAAAGAAAAATGTTCTTAAAGCCATTCATTGAGGTTAAGGAAGGTGCCAGAAAGGCCTCCACAAATATGAGATTTATGCATTTACATCAAAGCTATAATAAATAATTCCTCCAACAAAAATCAGGGTCAGGTAAGTGGGGGAAGGAGAAGAATGTTGCACTGCTTTGCAAGAAAAAAAAGACTATAAATTAGAGAATATGGAATTATAATTGCAGAATGTTCTGATTAACTCACCCATAAAATAAGATGTATGATAAAGGTCACCAAACCTTAACTGGTAATATAATTCAGAACTGTCAAAACACCTAGAATTATTCCTCAGGGAAATTAGAGTTTGCTAGCTACAGAGACAATATCACTAATCTTAGAGAACCAAAGTAGAACTTGGAACTGGCCATTTCTGGAGTAGGGGGAGGATCATACGATATGAGTGACTACTATTTCCCTTTTTGAGCAAAACATCTTCTGCAAACGCTGTTATCCATCATTGGTTTCTTTCTTTCTTAGTTATCTCCCTTTACTTCCTGGGTAAAGTGAAATTTTTGGCTCTGATCTTCACATTTTTTCATCACTTCTGTATTCCTGCTGTATTTTCTTCATGGCTGGTTTAAACTAACTTTCTAGGAGGCAAAAAGCTTCCCTCCAGGTCCCTTAAAAAAACCCTAAAACTGAATTTCACATCCTTTGAAATGAGTGCAAGAAAACAATATAAAAAGAGGTTGAGATGAGGCCCAGATGTAGAGGAAGTAATGTTGCATGTAATCGTGCATGTTACTTTTTAAACTGAGATTATTTTGGTTCTCCGGCAAAAAAAAATATTCTAAATTATTTTTTGCACTCTCTTTTTTCTTTCTTTTTTTTTTTTTTTTAACATACTGTCTTTATTTCCTTTGCATATACACCCAGTAATGGGATTGTTGGATCGTATGACAGTTCTATTTTTAATTTTTTTTTAGGGACCGCCATGCTATTTTCCATACTGGCTGTATTGATTTACTGTCTCCCTTTCTTCATAAAAGATTTTATATCTTTATAAAATTACAAATTTTGTTATTTAAAATCTTAGGAATAAAACACATAAAGAGAAATATAAAAATTATGTGGTTTTATTACTGGCTAAAGATAACATCTTTGAAAATTGCTGTTGATTTACTTCTAATCAAAAAATGATTCATATAGATGTGTATGTGTGTGTATATGTGTGTTTACCTATGAATATTAACCAGCTTTGAAACCAGAATGCATACATATGTCTGGATCTTAAATATTGCACCCAATGTATTTTTACATCATTAAATATTGTATCTTTATTGAGCTAAACAACATTTTATCATATAGATATATCCTTAATTCTTTAAGCAACCCTGTGTTTTTGGACTTTAACATATTTCTAAAATTCTGTTTAGAAGTTACAATATTTGTGCCTTCATTACATTAATCTTGATGTGTTCTTTGATTATTCCCTGTGGACAAATTCCAAGAAGTGGAAATGCTGATGTCAAAGGACTTGATTGTTTCTGGCATTCTTGATATATATATTGTCGAAATGCACTTTAGAAACGTTGTATCAATTTTATTTTTTTAAGGGAGTGTGATAATGCATTTTCATCAACCATTCTTTTCAACACAAAGTCCTGTTGTGTTTTAATATTGCTATTTTAATTTAAATTTCTTTGGTTATAAGAGAAGTTGCATTTTTAAAATGTGGATTAACAATTTATATTTCTCGTTCTCTCTCTCTCTTTTATTTTTTGTCAAAATCTCACTCTGTTGCCCAAACTGGAATACACTGGCATAATCACCGCTAACCACAGCCGTGACCTCCTGAGCTCAGGTGATCCTTCTGCCTCAGCCTTCCAAGTAGCTGATACTACAGGCATGTGCCACCATGCTGGGTAATTTTTTTGTAGCAATAAGTTCTTGCTATGTTGCCTAGGCTGGTCTCGAATTCCTGAGTTCCAGCGATCTACCTGCTTTGGTCTGCCAGAATCCTGAGATTACAGGCATGAGTCACCATGCCCAGACTATTTATCTTTTTTGTGTGTGAATTCCCTGTTCATGTTCTTTGCCAATTTTTCTATATTTTAAAATAAATTATAAGAGTTCTTCATAGATTAACAATAGTAATCTTTTAAAACAGATTTATTGAGTTATAATTGACATGAACTAAACTGAACATACTTAAAATGTACTTTTGACCTGTAAAAACAGCATCACGACCATGGTAAATATATCCATCGTCTCCAAAGAGTTGGATGTTTTCTCTTGTCCCTTTGTATCTGCCTTTCTTTCACCTCTCTTTGTCCCCAGCCATGTTCCTAGATGTGTTAGCCCATTTGTGTTGCTGTAAAGGAATACCTGAGGCTGGGTAATTTATCAAGAAAGGATATTTATTTGGCTCATGGTTCTGCAGTCTGTATAAAAAGCATGGCTTCAGCATCTATATTTGGTGAGTTCAAGATTGAGAGAGAAGGTGATGTCAGGCTCTTTTTGACAACCAGCTCCCACGGGAAATAATAGAGTCAAAACTCACTCATTACCATGAGGATAGCACCTCACCATTTATGAAGGATCTGCACCCAGGACTCAAACACTTCTCATTAGGCTCTACCTTCAACACTGGGGATCAAATTTCAACATGAGATTTGGGGAACTCATATTCAAGCTATAGCACCAAGCAACCAATGCTTGGCATTCTGTCACTGTAAGTTAGTTTTTGTTTCTAAAAATAGTATCATATAGTTTGCACTCTTCTTCCTGTCTAGCTTCATTCTCTCATCATAATTTATTTTGAGATTCATCCATGTTTTCAAATTTCATATTTCAATATTTCATTTTCTTATATGGTTGAGTAGTATTCCACTGTATGTATATAAAATGGTTTACTCATTTACCTGTTGATAGAAATTTGGGTTGTTTCCAGCTTTGACCTACTTACAAAGCTTTTATAAACATTGATGTAGAAACAGAATGATTCATATGGTATGTGTATGTTTATCTTTTTTTAAAACTACCAAATAGTTTTCAAATAAGTTGTGTCATTTATATTCTTATCAACAGTATTTAAGGGTTTCAGTTGCTTTACATTCTTTTTTTTTTTTTGAGTTGGAGTCTCACTCTTTCACCCAGACTGGAGTGCAGCGGCTGCTCCCAGCCACCGCAGCCTCGACCTGCTGGGCTCCAGTAATCCTTCCGTCTCAGCCTTCCAAGTAGCTGGAACTACAGGCGTGCGCTACTATGCCCGGCTAATTTTTTGATTTATTGTAGAGATGAGGTCTTGCCAAGTTGCCCAGGCAGGTCTTGAACCTGCGGGCTCAGGCAATCCACTCACCTCAGCCTCCCAAAGTGCTGGGATTACAGACTGAGCCACCAAGCCCAGTTAGCAAAAGTATATTAAGTATGATGATGCAAACAACATGCTCCATAAAAGGACAAATAGATAAATTGAATTCTATCAAATTAAAGACTTGTATTCAGAATATATAAAAGCACTCTCAAAACCCAATGATAAAAAATTAACCCTTTGGTCAACTATTTTTTGACAAGAGTACCAAGAACCCACCAGGGGGAAAGGATAGTCTCTTCAACAAATGGTAGTGGGAAAACTGGCTATCCTCATGCAAAAGAATAAAATTGGTCACCTATCTTACACTATATGCAAAAAGAAAAAAAAAATCATCTCAAAATGGATTAAAGACCTAAACATAAGACCTGGAACCACAAAACTCATAGAAGAAAACATAGGGGAAAGGCTGCTTGAAATTGGTTTTGACAATGATTTCTTGTATAAGATACCAAAGCACAGGTCACAAAAGCAAAAAGCAATGGTGACTGTATCACACTAAAAGTCTTTTTCATAGCAAAGGAAACATTCAATACAATAAAAAAACAGTCTACAGATTGTGAGAAACTATTTGCAAACCACACATCTGATTAGGGGTTAATGTCTAAAATATATAAGAAGCCCACACAACTCAAGAGTAAAAAAACAAACAACTCAGTTTAAAAATGGTCAAACAATATAGACATTTTTCTAAGGGAGACATAAAAGTGACTAAAAAGTACACAAAAATGTATGACACATCACTAACTATAAAGAAAATAAAAATCAAAACCAGCATAAGATATCACCCCACATCTATTAGAATGGCTTTTCTCAAAAAGACACCTGATAACAAGTGTTTGTGAGGGTGTGAAGAAAAGGGAACACTTGTGCACCGTTGATAGGAATGTAGAGTAGTATAGACACTGTGGAAAACAGTATAGAATTTCCTAGAGAAATTAAAAATAGAACTATATAACTCAGCAATTCTTCTGGGTATAAACTTAAAGGGTTTGAAATCACCACCCTGTAAAGATATTTGCACTTTCAGGTTCATTGGAACATTATTCAGAATAGTCAATATATGGAAACAACCTAAGTGTCCATCAAATAAATAAAGTTTGCTGTGTGTGCTTGTGAGCGAGTGTGTGTGTGTGTGTGTGTGTGTGTGTGTGTGAGAGAGAGAGAGAGAGAGAATATATATATTCCATTTGCCACACCATAGATGAAACTAGAGGGCACTATGATAAGTAAATAAGCCAGACACAGAAAAGACAAATACTGTATGACTTCACTTATCTGTGGAATCTAAAGTCAAAACAAAGCAATATGCCTCCAATAATAGAAATAGAGTAGCGTGGTGGTAGAGGTGGCATGCAGAGCTGGGGAAATAGGAAGAAGTAGGTCAAAGGGTACAAAGTTGCAGTTTTATAGGATGAAAAAATCTAGAGATCTTAAATACAATATGATGACTATTGTTAATAATATTTTGTATTGTTTACTGATAATTTGCCAGGGGAGTAAGTTTTGGGAACACTCATCATACCCCCCCCAAAAAGAGAGAGAGAGATAAAATGACAGAATATGATCATTTGCTTGACTGTAGTAATCAATTCACTATGTCTATTCAAACATGTTGCAAAACTTACATATATACAATTTTTAAAAGAAGAAAAGTATATTGGCATTAAAAAATAAGAAATTGACTGAGCTCGGTGGCTCAGCCTGTAATCCCAGTACTTTAGGAGGCTGAGGCGAGTGGATTGCCTGAGCCCACCCATTTGAGACTCGCCTGGGAAACTTGGCGAGACCTCATCTGTACAATAAATCAAAAATTAGCTGGGCATGGTAGCACGCACCTCTAGTTCCGACTACTTGGAAGACTGAAGTGGAAGGATCACTGGAACCCAGCAGGTCGAAGCTGCGGTGGCCAGGAGCGTGCCACTGCACTCCAGTCTAGCCAACAGAGTGAGACTGCACCAACTCAAAAAAAAAAAGAAAAGAAAAGAAAGAAATTGACCTTTTTTTCTGATACATATGAAATACTCACTCAAGGTTATCATTTATCTCCTATGTTCTTTTTTTTTTGAGTTGGAGTCTCACTCGGTCGCCCAGACTGGAGTGCAGTGGCCGCTCCCGGCCACCGCAGCCTCGACCCGTGGGGCTCCGGCGATCCCTCCGCCTCAGCCTTTCGAGTAGCCCAAACTACAGGCGTGCGCTACCACGCCCGGCTGATTTTTTGATTTATTGTAGAGATGAGGTCTCGCTGCCCAGGCGGGTCTCGAACCCGCGGGCTCAGGCAATCCGCTTACCTCAGCCTCCCAAAGGCTCGGGATTACAGGCTGAGCCACCGAGCCCGGCTCTCCTGTTTTCTTAATGGTTTTTTTGAACACAGTGTTTTGAAGTTTTTACATAGTCATATCTTTAACTTTAAAATGCATTTTCATGATAAGTAGTAATGGTTTTTGAAACAAAAAAAGTTTTAATTTTGTAAGTACTGGAAGAAGGTTAAATCTGTCTTGATATCGAGTTGGTATATAGAAGGATTTTCTTTTTAACTTTTAGTCACATCCAAGATGTTCCACATTAGAAACTGGTTACACCCGAAAAAGCCGCCCATATATTTGAGCCTACATACTGCACCCTGTGTAGTGAAGTGACTGTTAGTGATAAGAAAAGAGAGCCAGAGAAATGTCGGTGACCACTCAAGCAAAACGTGGAAGTCAAGTGACTGTTTAAGCCAGTGGAATGTCAGAGACAAGTCTTAGCAAATAAGTGAATATGATGGCATTTGATAGAGTTGGCACATAGCAATCGGAAATGGAGAAACAGAGGAGGTTAGAAGTAGTAGAAAAAATATCAAAGACTGATGTCTTTTCTCCCATGTCTCATATGCCTATGGAGAAGGGATATATGAAAACTTGCGTTAGAAGCCTTTAAGATGTCAGTCAGGGCAGAAGACTACATTTTGAATTGCACAGGTGAGCTTGTCACCGTCCCTTCAGGTCCTAAGGATGTCCCCAACCTGAGAGTCAGCTATAAAATGTTTTGAAAGCTAATAAAAATCATTGATAATTGATTGATTCAGAGAAAACATTTTCCCTGGTTACAGGTACTATCAAAACCAATGGTCTTCAAATTTTTGTTGAAGTATCTCCAAAAGAATTATTAAAAAAAAGCAAATATATAAACTAATACATGTTTTAGGTCTATAAAATTTGTTATCTTAAATTTAAGTAGAAGCAAGAATTGTAATTTCTTTCATATCATAAACAAGGTCATTTTAAAATAAAAATATTAATTTCCCCTTTAAGTGTATCCAAAGGATCAAAATATCAGTGTGAGTTGTTTCCCACTATTGTCTGTTTTAAAATTATCTGAATGACTTAACAGCATTAAATTACACATTGTTTTATTTTCCATCACCTGATATTTCCATTTCACTTTCTCTTAGTAGTCTGTCCTAATATATTCATCTTTAAAAATTTTTACTCATTCTTTTGTCATATTTTTATACTGGAATAATATTTACATACATTGAAATTTTATTTGATTTTTCTGTAACTACAGGCCTCAGGTGTTAAAATTTTTTCTTCTTGAGTTATTATTATTTTATATATTTGATCAAAACAGAATATATTAAAATATTGAATAACTAATTCTAAAGAGAAAAGTTTTACTGAAATGTATCATTTAGTGAGAAGTAGACCTTTTGTTTTCTAATGGGTTAATGGATTCATAAATAAATAACACTTATTACTAGAGTGAGACAGATTTCAGCCTTACTACTATTGCTGTTTTGTTTAAATAGATGCATTAAGAAACCTTATTTATATAAATAAGAATGGAAGAAATTTTTAATAGCAATGGCACTCAATTTTTTATCCCTTTTCCTTGTGGGGAGGGTTTGCTTTTCTTTTGCAAAGTGGAAAAAGAACAATTGTTAAAAGGGAAGAGGGAATCTAGAGCCACAGATAGATTCTTAGATAGATTAATTTATTAATTAGGAAAGAGTAATATACAAATTGGGAATCTGGAAATTGCTCTCATTAAAACTATCAGCCGGGCTCGGTGGCTCAGCCTGTAATCCCACGCCTTGGGAGGCTGAGGCGAGTGGATTGCCTGAGCCCGCAGGTTCGAGACCCGCCCGGGCAACTTGGCAAGACCTCATCTCTACAATAAATCAAAAATTAGCTGGGCGTGGTAGCGCATGCCTGTAGTTCCAGCTACTTGGAAGGCTGAGGCGGAAGGATCACCGGAGCCCAGCTGGTCGAGTCTGGGCGACAGAATGAGACTCCAACTATTGCTCCTGAGTAGCTCTGGAAAGCTTTTACATATTCCTGCATGTACATACGTCTGTTTGTATGTTGCATGCCTTTTTTGGTTTTTTTGGTTTTTTGAGTTGGAGTCTCACTCCGTCGCCCAGACTGGAGTGCAGTGGCTCCCGGCCATCGCAGCCTCTCCTGCTGGGCTCCAGCGATCCTTCCGCCTCAGCCTTCCAAGTAGCTGGAACTACAGGCATGCGCTACCACGCCCAGCTAATTTTTGATTTATTGTAGAGATGAGGTCTTGCCAAGTTGCCCGGGCGGGTCTCGAACCTGCGGGCTCAGGCAATCCACTCACCTCAGCCTCCCAAGGCGGGATTACAGGCTGAGCCACTGAGCCGGGCAAGAGCTCTTAAATGTGGTTCTGCACCAGCATATCAGTATCACTTGGGAATTTATTGAAAACGTAAAATCTTAGGCCTCACCTTACAATCAAGTGTTGAGATCTAGTCAACCAAATCAGATAGAAAAACTTCCTTGTAATAAAGTAAGCATTAGATTCCGTTGCTTTTCAAATAAATAGCTTGCAGGAAAGAGCACAAAGAATCCAACCTATTCATGAATGTTCATTCTGCCTGCTCTCTCAAATGAAGAAACCTTCTTCCCTTACTGCATACATACATCCCCCCTAATACCTCAGAATGCAGGATTATTGGGGATAAAGTTGACAAAGAGACAGAGGACCTAAAGGGAAGCGAAGTCTCAAAGGTCATTTTCTGATAATCCGTCTATCTTCTGCACAAAGCTGTGTCACCAAAGGCAGGGACAAAGTCTTATTTACACAGTTAGGGCACAAAGATATTTGTTGAACTGAATTTAAATGATGTTTTTAAAAATGCAATGGGAGAAGTTGTATGTTTGACATTTTAAAAATCTGCCAATGATTTTATTATCCTGATCAAGTTTTCCAATACCATAAAAGGGGACTCAATGCAGTATCAAACCAACTATGATAAGGGAGTGGAAACTGAGGCAGCACTGGAGGAACAAGGAGGAATTATCATTAATCACTTGAGATCACAGTAACTACAAGCTTTGGAAAAGATTTAAGCATTTTATTCCCGTGTTTCTTAATGTATTTAACATATACCCCACTAGCCAGTTTGGTGGAATTCTACTTTCTGACATTTTATTCTATCAGCAACATTTATTCTTACTGTTTTATTTTATTTTATTTTTTGAGTTGGAGTCTCACTCTGTCGCCCAGACTGGAGTGCAGTGGCCGCTCCCGGCCACCGCAGCCTCGACCTGCTGGGCTCTGGCGATCCTTTTGCCTCAGCCTTCCAAGTAGCCGGAATTACAGGCGTGCACTACCACGCTCGGCTAATTTTCGATTTATTGTAGAGATGAGGTCTCGCCAAGTTGCCCGGGCAGGTCTCGAACCCACGGGCTCAGGCAATCCACTCACCTTGGCCTCCCAAAGCACTGCAATTGCAGGCTGAGCCACTGAGCCTGGCCTTTACTATTTTAAATATCAATTTATGTCAATGGTCTTGAGTATATGCTGCTCAAGAACACACTCCCCCTGCTGCCCCTGATAGTATCTCACACCCTCATCCTCTATATGATGCCCGAAGAATTTGTGCTCCTTGCCTAAGATCACACAACAAGATACTGATTGAGCTAGATTAGGATCAGTTCTTGCAATTAAGTACTTTACTGACTATGGCACCCTGCTGTAAGATTTTCTAAAAGAAATACCTACTTTAGTAGCGGAAAACTCAACAGACTGTGGTATCAGGATCTTAGTGTCAGCTTCAACATGCAGTGTCTTAGGTACTGAATAGGTCATTTCATCACTGAGTCTTGCTAAAAACGCTATTTGACTCAACAACTTTAAGAAGCATGTCAACTTTAAGACACTCTCCGAAGAATTAGAAGCTAATAAATGTATGATATTTGTAATTTTATTATTATCTCTGTTATCTTCAATACCTTTCTCTACTCAGTTCCACTTAACTTAGCTAACACAACTTTTATTTTTCTGCCTTGGGGTTTCATACAGCCTTTAGAGGGTGTTTGAGAGTTTAGGCTTTGAATAGGCAAAGGGAAATATATTCTAATGAGATGAATATTCCTTATTTTATTAAAAAAGTTAAAACGTACATTTTATTGTTGAATAAAAGTAATATGGAGAGTTGAGATTGTTAAGATATATTATAAAAGAACCTCTCTGAGGCTTTCTCTTCTTTTGCAGAATATACTCCATCACTGTGGTCTTTAATACCAAGCAAGAATGATCACAGGCACAGCAATCCCCGAGGCAAGCTCTTCTTTTATACATATTCTTTAATATCTTCCTGAAAGGAGGATATTTGATTACTGAGAAGACCACTTCTCACCCTGCCAATCATGTATTATTTTCCTTCAAAATACACTATGGGAAGATGAAGGGGAAAAACCCACTTTCCTTTGACGGTGGGGGTGAAGTCCTGGGGTTCTTAAGAAATGGTTATATCAGAGGTCCAATAACTCCTTTGAACGACCAAGTCTCTGCATTTTTGTCATTGTGTTCCCATCTATGCCATTTTCTACAGTAATTTACTTGTCAGAAAGATCACAGGAAACTAGCAATTTACTTTGTGCACAAAGCATTGTGCGGCTGTGACTGCCTTTTCTCGTAGGGCTGTAATCTTTCATTTGTCTAAATGGAATGATGGATAAGCAGGTATCACCACTTGGCGTGCCAAGGCTGTTATTCATCCACGCCTCTCCCGCCTTCACGGTCCTCTGGCTGAGACATCCCCCAAAATGGGGGCTGCCGGACCTTAGAGAAGGCTCTTATATGAGATTGATAACCACTAGAGACTAGTCCCTTAAAGTGGAAACATTTTACATTGCTCAGTATATCATAGTCTCATTGTATTAAAAAAAAAAGTCAAATAAAATTTCTTCTTTTGTTTATTAAAAAATATTGAAGAACATACTAAACATTCCAAAGTTGTCCAGCATGAGACAAGACAGAAAATATATTGCCTACAATTGATCCCTCTCTCTTTTTCAGTCAAAGAAAAAAAGCAACTGTATCTGTTAATTGCTATTGGATTTACTTCATAAAGATGTTTCATATACCTCCCCTACACACCCCCCGTCTTTTAAGTCCAAACCCTGAGCTGAATGAACATAAACAGGCTTAACAACTTCATAATTTTCCCAAGCTTCATTCCCACTCACCCGTTTCATATAAATGACAATAACCAAAATGAAAAGAGTTTAAGTTTAATAAGAAGGCTTCACTAGAGATAATTACAGAGGTTTTCATAGGCTTTCAGAACCCTCTTCATTGTCAGAAACAGTTTGGAGATTTTATTTCAATTTTGTCTGTGCAGTATCCAGTATGAGTACCATGCCCCAGGAACTCTGTTGCCAGAGATGGGAGGAAATGTTTCTGGTATGGAAATGTCAAGCCCTCGGGGTCACCACTCTCAAGGAACAGGGAGCAAAAGTTAGCTGTCCTTAATCTGGCAAAAGATGTCTGCAAAAAGCCTTCAGCAAAGAGAATATTTAATGTTGAAAAGTAAAACCATTCCTGCGTGAGTTGTGGGAACCCGTATCCACTCCCTTCTTATAAAACAGACTTCTTCTCCAGGGGGTAAGTGTAGCAAAGATATATCAAGCAACTATTCTGTGTTTAGTAAAGGTACAAAGATAAATAGGACATGGTTCTTGCCCAGGGAGAACTCATGCATTATTGGATGAGGTAGGCAAAATCAAACTTACTATAATATATCAGGATAAGCGTATACTAGAAATAGAAACAAAGTATTGTGAGGCAGAGATCTCCCAAAGTAGACATTCTACATATTTTCTCATATATAGTCATGTATCACTTAATGATAGGGATATCTTCTGAGAATTGCATCATTAGACAATTTTGCCATTGTGTAAACATTATAGAGTATACTTACACAAACCTAGATGGTGTACATAGTCTGCTATACTCCTGGGCTATATGGTATAGCCTATTGCTCTTAGGCTACAAAAGTGTATAGCAATTATACTGTAGGAATTGTAACACAATGGTATTTGTGTACCTAAACATATTTAAACATAGAGTAGGTACCATAAAAATATAGTTTTCTAATCGTATGGGACCACCATCCTATGTGCAGACCATTGCTGATGCAAGTATCATTATATGGTGAATGACTGTAAGTGGTGGAACCCTCCCAAAAACCTTGGAATTTATTTATAAAAATTTGTGTATTTATTCTTATGTGTTTAAACTTCAGTCATCTTCAAAGTACTCTACGTTTTTATGCAATACACCTATTCAGATGCCTTTTTTTTTTTCTGAGTTGGAGTCTCACTCCGTCGCCCAGACTGGAGTGCAGTGGCATGCTCCCAGCCACTGCAACCTCGACCTGCTGGACTCCGGCGATCTTTCTGCCTCAGCCTTCCAAGTAACTGGAACTACAGGCGTGTGCTACCATGCCTGGCTAATTTTATTGTAGAGATGAGGTCTCGCCAAGTTGCCCAGGCAGGTCTCGAACCGGGGGCTCAGGCAATCCTCTCACCTTGGCCTCCCAAAGTGCTGGGATTACAGGCTGAGCCACCGAGCTCGGCCTGAGATGCCTTTTGAACAGTTTTTGAACTTGTCAATTTTGATGCCTTAAAAAAAAAGTTGTTCTGGGCGAGATTGGGTGAATAGGGAGGGTGGAGAAAGGGAGTCATGCTGTTTTTGGTAAAAAAAACCTGCTGAAAATGCAGTGTGGTGTGGACAAGTGTGCTCATAAATCACCCATCATGAAATGGGCAAACATGTTGAAAGAATCACCCCCCAAAAAAAAAATTTACTGAAGCCAAACACAGCCTCTCACAACAACACTAGCTGGTACACTGATGGGTTCCTAGAATACTTCCCTGACAGGGAAGCCTGTACTACAAGGGGCATGCACTCTAAAAAACAATTCTGGCTTTGTTTGAGGTTTTTTTTTTTTGTCCCCCTTGTATTTGGCCCCACAGTCAGGCAGAGTTGCCCAACCCCAACATTGATCAACTGGGCGTGGTAGCGCATGCCTGTAATTCCGACTACTCGGAAGGCTGAGGCGGAAGGATCACCAGAACCCAGCAGGTCGAGGCTGCGGTGGCCAGGAGCGGCCACTGCACTCCAGTCTGGGCGACAGAGTGAGACTACAACTCAGTAAATAAATAAATAAATAAATGGCTTCTTTTTAATCCTTGCCATTATTTTAATAAGGAGATTATTTAGTACAATAAATTGGCATACTTTCTATCTCATTTTTTTGAATGAGGAAAACAAAGTCTAAAAAGGTTGAAGAAACATGTCCAAAATCACATGACGGATAAATGTTGGGGCTTAGATTTGAACCTAGGGAGCAGGACTTGAATTGTTTCCTCTCAAATCATGTTCTTGTTATTTGTAGAACACTAAAAGCTCCTACCTGACTGAGGTTTGTAAAGTATGGATAAGATAGAACATACGAAGAAGTCTGGCATAGTGCCTGGAATATTGGATGTTCAGGATATGTCTTATTTGTCTTATATACAGAACTCAGCAGATCCTACAACTCTCTTACATTATAATCCGGGGTAAAGTACAGTTATTAAGTCACTTCAATACAAAGCATCATTGTTAGATACCCCCCAAAAGGGCCATAATTAAGTGCTCTGGGAATTTAGCAGATGGACACATTACTACCAATTAAATATAGGCAGGATTATATGGAAGGAAAAAAATCCTGGAGGGTAATTTGGAAGGTTAGAATTTGGTAGATTTTGTTGAGCATTCAAACATTCAGCAATCTGAAGCTTGTTATTAAGATTAGATTGTTGTTGTATATACCCTTTTTAATGGCTGAAAATGTAGATGTATATGCATATATACATTGCATTGCAGTATTTGTGCTAGTGGTTCTTATCGAATTGGTGAAAAACTTATTTAGATACACACGAAAAATGAATAGCTGACAATTCAATGTATATTGAGGGAAAAGATCAGCTTTTAAAAAAATTATTTATTTATTTATTTTGCTTCTGAAGCTTAGCTGGTAAAATCAGTTTCTCCACTAAATGTGTTTCTGAAGGAATCATTGCTTAGCTCCTAATGCATCTGTGTAGAGATAATGCCAAAGGAGTGCTTTTGCAGAAGTTGGGTCCACAGTATTTCCTTTACCAGGATGCAGCACTCAATAACTACTGGTCAATGTTACTCTTTATCTGCATGACTTATGGAACTGCTTAATATTTTGCATAGGAAACTTGACTATTTCACCTGCAAAACATGGCTAATTCCATTAATTTCTGACCCCTGGTAAGAATATTTTGAGATCTCCTCCTGACAGGTGCTAGGTAAATAAATTATTCCCCTTAACTGTGTTATTGATTGAATTGAGTAATTGATTTCATGGTCTGCCATAATATCATTCCTCACTTTGTAAAGTAAAAGACTTGAAGTTGTTCATATAAAACTGCATGTGGGAAAGGGAGAATATCCTCAAGATGAAATATCTTCCTGAAAAATATGAGTATTTCAGCAATCAGTACACCGAGGCTGCCTCAAACTCTACTTATCTCTGACTCCTGGTGGGCTAGTCTAGGCATTACCACTAATCTTTTGTCAGAAAAGCCCCCCTGGTCATGTGAAATCATTTCTCACTGATGTACTCTGCTGACAACACCATCCATCACTGTTATGTGGTAGGTAGACAACTGAGATCTCGAACTAAGAAATGAAGAGTTAAAACCGTTGAGTGTTTTTCTCTAGCCCACAAAGCAAACTAAAACTGCAACTGAAGAGTGATTAAGCCCCACTCTTGTATATGGCAGCACAGTTGTGAGACAGAACATTATGAAGTTGTATTTAGTGTGGTATGGTAGTTTAGTTTGGATTGAATTATCTATACCTATTTTGAGGTTTTGGTTTGGAGGAGTGGACAAATGAAAATAACACACTGAAATATCCAAAGTTTATTTCTTCTAATCATTTAAAAAATTCTTAGTTCAAATTTATACTTTAAATCTAGTATACGGAAATAAATGATAGAAATCAAAACCCTTTCCTATGGCACTTCCTGGAAATGACCTTGTCAGAGATCTGGCCATGATCATGGCAGCTGAGGTCAAAGTGTAAATTTCACTTGTGCAATTTGAGACCCCAACTTACTCTGAATTGAGGCAACTTTGAGGCCCCCAGGGGCCAGATTTTCACAGGAATTGAGGAAAGCTGCCTGTTTGCATAATGTTCAGGTGTCCCCAGCTTTCTGAATATGCACAGCTCCCATTTGTTCATGCAGATTTGGTAATTGTCTATTTAATCACCTATTTGCATGCACAATTACTCAGTTTGGGCACATCCACGAACATTTGCATATGCAAATCTTGACGGGTTCCAGCAAAATGATTGCACCTGCAAACCGCAGCCGGGCCCATTTGTAAACTCTTAGCAGGGGATCAGCCTTGTCCAGAGTTAGAAAGAAGACCAAATGGGCTTAAGGTCTGAATCTGAATATTGAGCATTAATTATATGTATAATGAAATCGATTTCTTTTATTTTAAACCTAAAAAGGAAAGAAGTTAGAAAGTATATTGATCATCCTCTAATGGGAGGGAGAGCAATATGATAAAATCTTTTATTAAGAAAATAGAGGAAGGAGACCAGAAAAGACTATTTTAAGAAAGAAAAGGCAATACTGAGTTGAATTGTCTCCCAAACTCTTCTGTCAAGATAACCTTTGCCGCCTTTGATATTTACAAGAATAATATTTTAAAACTGGAGGATAGAGGCTGAAATTGAGGTAGTAGTCATCTTTGATGAAAGTGGAACAAGCAGTGCAAATGCATGGCTTTATGAAGATCTCTCTTTCCACCACCAACAAAATTGCCTAAAGGCCTTATGCATGAAATTCCTTTCTAAATTCATAGAAAAATTAACCTCAGCTATCTGGTGCTTCTTTGCTGAGTTTCCACTGTCAACATAGACATGTCCAGAAGAATATGAGGAAAATTAAGGTATACAGAAAACAGAGAGGAACATAACTCCTACCTACTGTGCATAAGACCTTCTTGACCATTCTGAAAAGGCAGGGTTTATTCAGCTTTTGCTTGAACGTATCATTTGGAAGATTGTTTAAAATTCAGATTATTAAGCTGTACCAGAGACTGAATAGGTTGGGCCCAGGAACTTGCATTTTGCCTAATACTCCAGGGAATTGGGATCTATGTGACTTTGGAGTACATTCTTTGAAGCACTAATTACCAGGGCTTTCAAAGAAATTGGCATGTATATACATCAGTCCATTGTTCCTCCCTTCATATGAATGAAAGGCACTTTATTAGTGAAGCCAGTTCCTTGGCTGATTGGCAAAAAACTTGCATTGTGCAGTATGATTTTCAGTAGAGACTGAAATAGCAACCAGTTTTAGTTCAGTATTGCTATTAATAGCTCTCAAGGGCTGCCATGCTAAAGTACCTCACCAAAGCCCACCTCCACATAACTTTAGACCTGCCTTTCTTAGAAATGCAGAGAAACAAGAATTCCTAACTTAGCCACAGCAGAGACCAACTGTCCCCAAAACAAGTTGGAGCCACAAGACTAGGCTAAAAGCTAAGCAGCAACACTTGTAGGTTGTAATGGCTTATTAGTTGGTTTTAATCAAAGGAGCAGTTCTGTAATAAAATAAGTCTTTAGTGAATTTTGTCACTAAAAAGAGATTAATTTACTTTGATTCATTTTTAAAGGTGAGGTATTTAAAAGATTTTCTTTCTGATTTGTTACAGTGGCTATGATAACCAGAAAACATCATTTCCAACATTTCTTTAATGGGAATGATTTCAAAAGAAAAAGGCAGCTAGATGTTGGCTATGTTAGAGGGAGATTTCTAGACAAATTCATTGACCTAGTTACCGAAGAGGAGATGGAAATAAACCCTCCCTGATTATCTCATTTCATACTCACAAAATACCTGCGAGATGTGTATTATTGTCTCCACATTGCAAATGAAGAAACTAAGCTTAGAGAGGTTAAGATGTGTGACTAAAGTCAGAAGCAGGATTTGAACTCTGATCTTTCTTGCCCAATGGGAAAAGCCCTCAATTCTGAACACTGCCTTGCTTCTTTCAAGCAGGCTGGGCAGTTGACGTCTTCATCCATCCTCTCTCCTGTGAATGTTCCCCCAGAGGAAGGGTTGGCCATTCGTTCCCCCTTCTACCAGTGACCTTGAAAACCATCTATCTCTTCCAGTAATTACTGGGATGAAAATGGTGAACCCAGCTGCTTCCCTGGTGATTTTCTAGCTCAGCCTCATAAAAGCTGCCTTTGTAGAAGCTGCTGCTTTTCTCTTCCTTTTACTTGATAATTCCCAAGAGCAAGATTACCTACAACCAGCTGCTCCTCTCTACATGGAAAGGGATTGAGGAAAATCAAATGCTGATTAAATCTACACATTGTCTTTCCCATTCCCCTCCAGTGAACACCATGAAAAATCACTGGAATCATAGGACATTGACTTCAAGCTTTCTCAAAAACCCCAACAGGATTATTAAACTGATTAAAAAAAAAACAAAACAAGAAACAACAGAATAGTTCCTTCTAATCTACACAGAAATTGTATCCAGTGTTTCCATTCTTTCTACATCTAGGGGGCCTTTTATTTAAAATGGAGCTGCCGTAAAAGCACTCATGAGAGAGACGAGTTCTCTTTCAGAGTCAAGGCTGCCCATTAGAGATGCTTATTCAGAAATTCTGCCCCTCCCGGGGTATTAAGAGAGCTTTTAGGATCTCTTGTTTGATTTTACACAAATTAAAAATTCTCTGCCCAAGTACTTCTTTTACTAATTAATTGTTTGCAAGCATTATGTTAAAAATGCTATGCAAATAGACCTTGCTTTCCAATACTTTGAAGTGTGTGTCCTCTAAAGAGTCATAGGAAATCATTTTTAAGACGTGCTTAACTTTTCCTAAGAGGTGATCATGCTGAGATTCAATCTCTATATTATAAGAAGATGTATAAAAGGGACTTTTCCAGGCTAGATATCTATAGATATAACTATGTGATAGCTATTAAATATGAAATATGTAGAACCTCACATGCTGAATCTTCAAAGGACATCATGGAGGACCAGTTCCTTTGGTCTCAGATCCTCATAATATCAAGGACCTACAAAAAGAAAACAGAAAGTGGAGAGAAATGGTAGAACCACTTTAGACAACAATTTGGCAGTTTCTTCATAAATTAAATATCAATTTACCATATGCCTCAACAACTGCATTTCTAGGAATCTACCAAAATAAATTAGAGCATATGCTTACCTAAAGACTTATACGTGAAAGTTGATAGCAATATTATTTATAATAGCCCCAAACTGGAAACATCCACAATGTCCATCGACCAGAAAACGAATAAACAAATAGTGGTAAATCCATACAATGAAATACTATTTGTCATCAAAAAGAAACAAAATAATGAAACATGCTACAGCATGAGAAACCTAAAAAAATATTATACTGAGTGAAAGAAGCCAATGATTGCTTATTGTATGACTCTATAGATACGAAATATTCAGAAAAAACAAATCTATAGAGACAGAAAGTAGATTAATGATTGCCTACATCCAGATGTAGGAACTGATAGTGAGTGCAAAGGATTTTCGGAGGGTGATGAAAATGTTCTGAAATTGAATTGAGATGATGGTTGCACAACACTACAAATTTGCTAAAAAACATTGTTTTATAATTAAAATGGAAGGATTTGATAGTATGTACATTGTACCTTAAAAGAGTTATTCTGAAAAATAGAGACAGCAGTGGAGATTTTCAATAGATCTTCATTATTTAATATGGTAGCCACTAGTCACATGTGGCTAGTCCAAACTGAGATGAGCAATTGTAAATTTAAGTGTAACATACACAGTAGATTCAAAGATGTGTGATGGGGAGAAAAGATGGAAAATTATCTTAATGATTTTAACATATTGGTTACATGTTGAAATATTTTGCATATATGGATGTTAACTAAGATATATTATTAACAATGCTTTTTGGCTTTTTTCAGTTTATTGCATGAAGGAGTTACATTAGTCCAAGTTAAAAGCAGACCCCAAAATGGTTACATTATACAAGCTGTGAGGTTTTTAAACTTGTGACAAGGGAAAAGAAGGGAAATTCTATTTATTGCCGGGAAATCCTCACTTAAGCTTCAGTGAGACACAAGCACTTAAAACCCATGAGCCTTCAGCTGATCTTCCTTGGCCAGTTCAGTCTCTTCAAGGAACTGGCATATGCTCATGCGCTGGTAGCTGAATTACTTCTTCACATTCCGGATGCTCAATTACAATACCATTGCAGGCCAATTTTTCTTAAACGCTTTCACTAGTTTCTTTTTATCAAAATCATCAGTGATCCCTTGGACAGTAGTAAGGGTCTTCCTGTCGTTTTTCTGTTGAATTCTTACATGAATATAATCCTCAGTGAAGCATGTCATCACCCTTACTTGCATCAGCAAACAGGTAGAAAGTGTGGAGGATCAAGATAGTAGACAAATGCTACAATTCCTTTTCCTCGGTAGAAACAGCCTGTGGGAGGCTGCCATGGAGAAGGCAGGTGGGGGGGGGATCCAGCAACGGGAAACAAGGGGGCTCAATGGGGACGATGCTGCTGAGTCCTCGGTGGAGGAGGTTCTTCAAGAGGACCTTACAGATAGTTGTTTGGTGTTCCCTGTAGTGGAAGCATTGGTGAACTGTGACTTAAGATGGCTAAATTAGCCTATGGTGGCAGGATAAAGAGATCTGCGTACTGATCATCCAGGGTTTGTCAGGAACAACTAATGTCTGTGGATGTGATGACCTAGATGTGGGTCACATAGAAAAGGAACCCACCTGGAGCTGGTGAGACCACACCAAAGCCAACTCTGAGTAAGGAGGCCCACAGCAAGGCAAAGGCTGAGGACAGATTGAGAGAAGTTAGGGAAAGGAAATATTCATTGCACATGTTATGAAAGTTGGAAGACAATCACGAAAGAGCAAGATTCTGACTCCGACTCAAATTTTGCTTATTCAGTGTCCTGATTATGCTGTAATAACCTCTCTGTTGCAGAATTCCAGAAGGTATTATTAACATCACAGACTAGATGACAGGTGGCAGGCACAGGAATGGCAAAGAGTCCACGCAGGCACTTGAGAGAGTCTAATTTAAGCACATGACATCACCAGAGAGTGTAAGGACAGATTACAAAGGCACCAGGTCAACAGAATTTTCCTATCCCTGTGCCACCCTTCTCTCTCACAGAGGGATCAGAAACTGTCTAGTTAGTAATTGGGTAAAGTGAGAGGAAGATGGAGAGAAAGAGAGACTAGCAGAGAAATACAGAAGAGACCAATGCTTCTTCACTTTTTTGTTTTATAATTTTGACCTAAAGCTGACCAGAGCTGGAGGTGGGGAAAAGATCTGACATTAAATCAATTGTAGCCATTAATTGATATATTGGACTAGATACTAATGTCTGATTTCAGGACTCATTTATGACTTAAAGGAATGATATGACCATAATTTAGTTAAAAGTCACACACATGATGGAATATTATGCTATCATCAAGAACAAAATCGGGGCCTTTGCAGAAACATGGATATAACTGGAGACTGTCATAGTAAGTGAACATTCACAGAAACAAAGGACTGAATAATGGGTGTTCTCTCTTATAAATTGGCCCTGATCCCGGGTCACATGAGCACAAGGGTGGGATTGGCAGATGTTGCACACTGCTAGGGAAGGAAGGGAGGGAGGAGGAACGGGGCCACATCCCTTGGTCTTTCTGCCCACTACCAGGGGAGAGAGGGCCAGCTAGAAGCCCGAACTTTACCTAGATGCAACTTTCTTATATAGTAAATACTTGTACCCCACAACTCTAAAATGAAAAAAAAAAAAGTCACACCAAAAAGTCATGGATCTGAGTCTTTGCCTAAGTAAAATAAAGTGAATAAATTTAAAGTAACACGGACGGAATGAAAGAGTTGAGTTCTGGTTATAACTCAAGTTGTGTTTGTTCAACATAATGATTACGAAGTAGTAACCTCTGTCTTCA
This sequence comes from Carlito syrichta, assembly GCF_000164805.1. Taxonomy (NCBI): domain Eukaryota; kingdom Metazoa; phylum Chordata; class Mammalia; order Primates; family Tarsiidae; genus Carlito; species Carlito syrichta. The sequence goes on along the minus strand of NW_006974566.1, from coordinate 198,899 downwards.
AAGGCAGAGCTGTTGTCCTGCAGGATTTCTGGGAACGGCACCTTCTGAGGTTTACTGTGCACAACATGTGCACCTCGTGCAACAGCCCAGTTGGAAATGAAATTCCATTGAGAGTGAAAGTTGTTGGGAGTTAGGCCCACCGTGTCTAAAATGATAAGAAAGCTTGAATAGGTACTAAGCCTAAAGTTCATCCAGAGGATAATGTTAATTTGCAACCATGTGCTCCTTATTCTGTTAGAGGGTTAAGGGTCAGACTCTCCACATCTTAAAATCATTCTCTTTTTTGAAACAGTAGCTCTTGTCCAGGCACCTGCAGAGTTTAACGTGACTACTAAAATCAACAATGCCATCACTTTAATCAATAATGCTATCAGTACCTCATCGATTGTTACTAAGTGAGTGTCAGAGACCAGGAAAATGAAATGTACCCTACACGTGTCTAAATCCCATTCCCTTTGGTGCTACAATACTGTGTTCTCAGCAGACATTGCTTAAATAAAATTGGATACAATGTGTTAGGCCAACAAGACTAAGCAAATTAGCTGTGAGCACATATTCATCATTAGTACAGCAATCGTGACCATGTATTTTTGTCTTTTGGATTTTTAATATCGTGCAGTAAGTTATTACACAGCAAGGTCTTACTTAATATTTCTGAATATTATTTTAGAGATAATGTAATTCTATGAAAATGTGATAAATGAATAATATACTGTTTTATTAAATGCATCTTAGAAATAAATGTTTCTTTCTACCTTCTCATATAACTTTAGATTTTCATGCCTGTATTCTCTTAATTGATTTCTCAACTCCATTTTACCTTGCAAATTGTATCAGATTTTCATTTTGAGTGCAGGCCAAGCTATACCTTGTTCACATGTCATGCCTGAGTGATCTTATCAAGATGATAAAAGTCTCTAGGTGACAAGACAGTGGTCATGGCTCAGATGGCAAGTTTATGTTTTAATACCCCAATTACTTGGAGAATCAAATGAGACGTAACACACAGAATACAAACCACTAAGCTACAGCTCGTCTTCCAGAACACCCTGCCTGGCCAGCCACTTTCTCTATTTGTTTCTCCTTGTGGTCAAAGGCAGGAGTTGGTTTCTGTGAATGACTCTACCCCACAGCAGGGCATTTGGATGTACCCATGCCCTTTTCTGGAATGGTGCTTCTTCATTCTCTGTGTGTGGCACCAGCACCTTCATCCTTTAAATCTCAACTTAAATGCCGTCTTGGAGATGCCATCTTTGACTACCCAATTGAAGTATTCTATCTTTTTCTCAGCCTGTTTTTTCTCTTCATAGCGCTAACCACATTTCGAAATTATTGTAATCATTTTACTTTTTTTTCCCCATTCCACACTATCATATGCTTTATGAAGTCAGGAATTCATCTCACTTATTGACAAGTGTAATGGTTCTAGTTCAATAAGCACATAATCAGTGAATAAATGAATAACACCTCTTGGCATCCCAAAATAAGAAATAGGCTTATTTGGCTAGGCATTTAGGAGGCAATATCATTCAACAATTAAGAACACAAGTCTTATTACTATGGTTTAGCTGGCCACTAGCTGCCTTGGGTATCTTCCATTCTTTAAATAAGTCTTTGAGTCTCTATTCCTCAGGTGTGACCCAACTCATTGAGTTGTTGGGATAATAGATGAGCAAATGCACATACAACATTTAGCAAGGACTGGTCCCTAGTCATTAATCAATTAGTGGTATTTATTTTTATTTAAGTTATTCAGTGAAGGAGATTTCAAAATCACTCGTGAAAATAACAACATGTAAGTTCCCTTTGTTTGGAATGCCCTACCACACCACCAACACACCCTATTTTCTTGTTCTTCAAATCTTAATGCAAGTATTCCTTCTTTCAGCAGACTTTTCTTGAAGCTCCCACAGTGCCCTAGGGATCCTGATGAATGCTCCATTGCACCTGCAGTCTTCCAGGGCTGTGATCAACCCAACTCCAATCAGTTTTTTCCAAAATGATCTTCCCTGAGAGTGTGCCCCAAACCACACCCCTTGCGTGGCGGTGGGGGGTGGGGGAGGAACTAAACCTTGTTTTTTTAAGAAGGAAATGAAAATAAGAAAGAAAATAAATTAAGTATGACTTATAACTAATACACTTCTTGATCTTGGAGTCTTTCCTTTGTCCTTTCATCAGATGCTAACATGTGCTGCCCAAGGTGTTCTGGGATTCCATGATGCTACAGAAGTAATAGTGGTGCCTTCGCTAGCTCAGTCTTCCTGTAGGTCATATAAATTATGTTTTCTGGGTTAGCTAAAATGCCTTTCATGAAATGGATAGCTAACCCACAAAAGATTTTTTTTTTTTTTTTTTGGAGTTGGAGTCTCATTCTGTCACCCAGACTGGAGTGCAGTGGCCGCTCCCAGCCACCGCAGCCTTGACCTGCTGGGCTCCGGCGATCCTTCCGCCTCAGCCTTCCGAGTAGCTGGAATTACAGGCATGTGCTACCACGCCCGGCTGATTTTTTGATTTATTGTAGAGATGAGGTCTCACTACCCAGGCGGGTCTTGAACCCGTGGGCTCAGGCAATCCACTCACCTCAGCTCCCAAAGGCACAGGATTACAGGCTGAGCCACCGAGCCCGGCTTACAAAAGATTTTTAAACAGGAATAACAGATTAACATAAATGCTAATAATGAAAGCATAAGCAAACAGTAAGAAAATGGTAGAATTGACACTTTCACTCCTATCAGCCATGTTATGAAATCATATCTGTCAAGATCTGAGGGAAAATAAAAAGTGAAATTTTTATTAGGATTATTCAAAAAATGGATTTATACTCTCTATAATTAACAAAGTACCGTGGCATAAGTGAATTTTTTTGCCTTGAGTAATAATAATGTATGTGTATGTGTAATCCTGATAAAAATATTTAATTGGCAAAGATATGTAATGAAATCTAATCAGTGATCCCCCCTTGGTCACCCACCACATTGCCACACTGTGAGCTTTCTCAGTGCAGCTTGTGTTCAACTGAACTTCCATGTCTGTGGGAGGTCAGATTTTCTTCATATACTTCAACCAAAATAGCATAACCCAACAGATTTAATGTAGAAGCAGATATTAGATTCCAGTTATCTTCTGTTAAGTGAGAAATTAAGAAAATTATCAAAGAAAAAATAGTGCCACCAATTTCACTATTGTTTATGAGTATAATTATTTTTTATACAATGTTATTTTAGTAGATAGTTTATAATTATTAATTTTAAATGAATTAAAAATAAACATTTAAACAAATAAGCAAAGATTCTTTGGTACTCTCAATAATTTTTAAGAGTATAAAGTGATACTGGGACTAAAAAGTTTGAGAATTACTGCCCTACTGCAGGGATCATATTGTGTTTGTTTGAGTCCAACACTTAACACAAATCTTGGCACAACATGGACTCCTATTATAATGTATGAAAGAATAATTGAATGGCTGAAGTTTTTAAAAACTATGTGTTACTTAGCAAGTTCTTCACCTTTGCTGGATGGAGTTATCATCTCTCTGTTCTAACCCCAACAATGTTTGGTGCAATCATATTTCTTGTGGGCATAGATAGGGTCTCAGCATTCTCATCGCCTAGTTCAGATGGAATGTGAAGTAAATAGGTGCTTTCAAAATGTTTATTGTCTAAATGTCAAAGGAATTTTTTACACCATCAGTAACTAAACTCTAGTTTTAGTCCCTGAATTGATTGAACAATGAGAGTCACCATTTGAAAAGAGATCTATTCAGCTTTTCAATTTTTGCTCATGTTTTATTTTAATACTTTTAAGAGGCCAGAAATTTTAGATACTAGCCACTAATGGACAAATGAGGTAATAAAAAACAATATTCTTAAAAGTGTGACCCATCACCTGCAACAAAATCACCTGATAGTTTGACCCACTCCTGATCTACTGAACTGGGATGGAGCTCAGGAATTTACACTGCAATAACTCCCTAGAGTAGGATTATCATATAAAATACAAGATGCTCATTCAAGTCTGAGTTTTAGATAACCCAAATGAGACAAGTTCACACTAAAAAAATTATATTTTGTATATCTGAGATTCAAATGTAATTGAATTTGTATTTTTATTTGCTAATCTAGGCACCCTACTCTAGGGAAAGTCTTTTCCATAATACAGTCTAAGAATCATTGAACTTTGAACTTCTTGTGGGGACTTGATGAGTAGATTGGAAGTAGTTAATTTGTTAATTTACAGCAGTGCTTCTCAGCCACTGAAATCACCTGGGGTGCTTTAAAAATTGCTGGGTCCTGCCTTGCCTCCAGAGATTCTGATTTAATTGAGATCTGTGGTGCATCTCATTCATTGGGCATTTTAAAAAGCTTCTCAGGAAATTCAATGTGCAATAAAAGTTGAGAATCATGCCTGGGAGAGAGTGGAGGAGAGATGGTTGAAATTCCTATTACGAATACATAACAATAAGTCTGGACTATAGCATTAAGTGGCAGAGTGACAGCAGAGAAATCACTAAGGTGTTTAAAAACTAAAGCCCTGGAGTTTATGGTCAATGATTCTCTATTTATTATTTATGCATGTATGTATGTATGTATTATTATTATTATTATTTTGCAGTAATGGTATAGAGATTAGGTGATTGGGGAAGGACCAAAGGCGAGAGATTGATGCTGAATATAAAAATCACTTAGACATTTTTTCTAAGTACCCTTACCTGGCTCTTACCCAAGGAATTCTAAATCTTTCTCTCTTGAACCCTCATCCCCAACCTGGAAGTTAGAGTATGACTATTCTAACTAACAGCTGATACAAGCTAAAATAGAAGGGAGGAGAAGCCATGAATATAACTTAGACAACCAGAAAGTAGGAAAAAAATAAATAAATATTTAGAATAAGCACAACTTGTACATAGAAATGTGACTATATAACACATTCATAAATAGAAATTTTTTTGTCAATTTACTCAAATTTAGTGAAAGAGCATCACTGGTAGAAAAATAAATAATATAAGTAATTGATAGAAATAAATACATAAGATAAATAACTAAATACTTTTAAGATAAATAACTATTACTTTTCTATAATAAAATTTTTCTTGTATAAAAGTGTGCTCAAGTCAAAGACAAGTTATAGCCCTATAACCTCCTGTCTCTTAGTCAATCAAAACTGAAATAAGCCTAATTGTTTCATCTCTGCTATCTACCTGGGGACAACTTCTTCAGGAGAAGATGCAAAAACTTAGAAAAGTTAAAATCTTCTTTAGAGTTATCCCAGAACCTCTCAAACTTTTTGGGGGGATTTTTAAAGCAAATTTGTTTGAGTGAAAAAGTTTTTTCTTCTTTTGCATGAAAGTGTCATTTTCTAATTTTTCTTTTTTACTTCTTTTTATTTGCTTTACATCATGCCAGGGCCTGGCAAGTAAAAGCTGAACCTATTACACAAGAACTGGTTCTAGAAGAGCATAGAAGTGTTTTGAAGGCTAGAAGTAGATCTGCTGTAGGTTCCAGGGCTGCTCGAGGACTAAACACATCATAGGGTTAACTCATGTGTGTGTGCGATGCCACTGCAGAACACCATGCCATTGAAGCAGAGCAGCCTCCACTTAGCTCTGGCTAATTGTTGTTACCATGACAGTAATACATTACAAAATACTTTAGCAGAAACCAGTGATTGTCAGGCTTTAAAATCATCTGAGGACCTTTTAAAATATACTGATGTCTGGGCCTTGCCCCTGACCCATTAAATCAGAATCTCTGGGGGTAGTGCTTGGGCATTGGAATTTTTTAAAAACTCTCCAGGTGATTCTAATGTGCGGCCAGGATAAAGAACTGTAGCCAAGACAATATGTTATGTTGTGTGAGTAAGGTTAAGCTGCTAACCAGGTGCGGCAGACCTCATGATCAGTAAATAATTCACACTGTAAGATTAGTCCGTCGATAATATATTTTTAAAAACCACACTCCAGAAATATCTGCTACCATTGTTTCTGTCAGATCAATGTAGAAATTCAGCTCATAAACATATTGAATGTCAAAAATTCATTTTTTAAATCAGTGACTTGTTTATTAGCATAATGAATTGAAGAAACAGGCTGTTACTGGTAGCATTAAAGCCTATTTAGGAGACATTCCCTACTTGTATGGAAACCACGTAGAAGCTGGTAGAACCCGTGGTCTGATACCTACAAGGATGGCACCTAACGCAGATACCTACATTTATCCATTGTGTCTGAACAATGAGGTTCACCCAGTACTGACACAAATGGTACTAGAATCATGCCTCTGGGATCCTGTCACATCTTCCTGGAGTAAAACTTTTGTTTGAGGTGCACTCAGGGCTCCAAAAAGTTCTGAGAGTTGGGTAGGACTTCATCGATGCCACAGAATACATAGCTTGCTAGCAAATGTTTATTTAGTAAATAATATACTATAGTAGTATTTGCTTTGAAACTTCCTGTGACATTGGGAAGAAGAGCTAACTCTCACCTTCTTCAAAGTTTTTGATGGTTTCGTCTACCTATTAAAAGAACTCAAGAGTTGTACATGGCCATATTGTCCTGGGTCAATTTTGCAATAATCATAGGCAATATACCCCAGTGTTGTCAAATTCTCCAATTTACTGTTTAAGACAGAAATATTTTGGTATGTCACTGTAAACGTTGTAACTAAATTTAAACTTGGAAAGAAACTAAAAATCTCTTGAGTAGAACTAACTTCTTCCTGGATAAGATTGGACCTGCAGGCTGAATTTGTGATCTCCGGTCTCAGTCCTATGAGAAGTCCTCAGGATCCAGTAGCAGTCTGAGAACTCAGGAATCAGTCCCAGGCTAGGAGAGAGAATTCCAACAGGTTTCTTAAAGGGTCAAAGGAGAGGATCACAGGAATTCTGGATGTGAGAGAAAAAACAGGGACACCGGTGAGAAGAAACCTTGTCATGAGACTATCCTTCTTTCACCCTCCCAACAGTCTTAAAACATGGGGCAGTTCTCAAAGGCAGAGCCAGAAAGAAGCCTGAAAATCCACCATGACCCTGTGTGTTAGTTTGCTAGAGCTGCTGTAAAAAAGTGCCACAGCTGGATGGTTTAAGCAACAAAAGTTGATTGTATCACAGTTCTGGAGGCTATAAATCTGAAATCCAAGTATTGGCAGGTTGGTTCTTTCTGAGGACCTAGATGGAAGAATTTGCTCCAGACTTCTTTCTATGGCTTGTAGATGAACATCTTTATGTTCACATGACAGTCTCCATGTATATGTATGCATCTATGTGTCCAAATTTCCCATTTTGTAAATCATATTTCATTAGCGCCCACCCCCAAGGATTAATGAATTGCATCTAAAATGACTCTTTTTCCAAATACGCAGCACGTGAATTTGTTGGGGGAAGGATGGGAGGTTACAATTCAACCCATGACATCCTGTATGAGCAAGAAAGAAAAGTAGGAATTATAAACAGGCGAGGTTTATTGGCTGACTTTATCAGTATTGTATTAAGCATCTGCTACATACAGTGAAATGAGGGAGATGGTTGGGGATCATGTGTCTTTAGCCAAGAGAAGTCATTGTAGCAGATGCTTGAGGAAAAGTCAAGAGAGGTTCGCCTGACACTGGAACAGAAAACTAAACACTACATGTTTTCACTTATAAGTGGGAAACTAAACTAAGGATCTGAAAAGGCATAGAGAACGGTACAATGGACATTGGAGATTCAAGGGGGAGGGGATACAATGGGCACAGGTGAGAATGATGGATACATTTAAAGCCCAGACTTCTTCACCACTATACACTGCAACCATGAAACCAAAATCTATTTGGACCCCCTAAAGTTATTGAAATAAAGAAAAAAAGAGAGGTTCTCAATATTCCCATGATCTGCCTGCAGATAATATCATAAAGTCTGTGGTCCCACATACAGGAAGACTCCTGGAGCTATAGGAACCTGCACAGTTGGGGTACTCCTGGCCACAATATGGAGATCCTACTTTCCGTTGAACTTCAGTCAAAGGTGTATCCCACTCAAGAGTCGTACATAGGTGAAAGCGGACATTCCTGTCCTCGAAGGAATTGATGTTTAGTGGAGGTCACAGGAGAGTACAAAGCATTCTATAAAAGGAGTATAGAATTTGAGAGAGTTTGGAAGTGCTGAGTGTGAAAGTGATCAGCCCGAGACATTATTAGGATAAAAATGACCAGTCTGTGTGACATAATTTGGATGTTGAAGCATGTACTGTTTTTGAATGCTGACTAGTGCAAATAAGCAGCAAGCTATCATATCCGGAGCCAAAAAAGCAGGCTTGTTTGGATGAAGAAGATACATATATAACAACTTTTTTATTATTTGAAAAAATAGTACATCAAGAAGGTAAACCATTCCACCATTCAGCAAGTACTAAAGGAAATGTAATAGAAATGTAATTTTCATTTTATTCTAGACCTATCTGGGAAGAAGAACATTAAATATCATCCCACACTAATAATCTGGGAAAGAGAGCTCTGAGTGACCTGGAGGGCTAAAATTTGCACATGCGGTAGTGTCACCTGTTGACTATACTGGACTTCTGACAAATGGTCTGTCCATATATTTTGTTTTATTTCGAGACCATACCACCACTGTCATCAAATGTGGAGACTAGAAGGAACTCTAGAAGTTAGTTCCATCAAGCTTCATTTTACAAATGAGAAAATCAAAGCCCAGCGAGTAAATCAGTTCACAAGATCCCATGGGAGAGAACTGGCTCAGGTCTGTCTAGTCTCCTTTTACTGCTTCTTTCCAACTTAAACAAAGCCGTGTTGGACACTGACCTTTAATGCAGCTAAAAGAAAGTGGTGGGTCATGCAATGTTGGGCACATTTTGCTACCATAGTGAGGAAAGATTCAAAACTATTAACAATCAAAGTTTTGTTTTGTTTTTCTTTACAAACAAATGAGTGACTAAGGATATAGGGAACTCTAGGCATTTGTGTTATGCCATGAGAAACAAAGCAATGAAATCCTTGCATCATCCATTCTGGTAATTGTCACACCTCAGGATATCTCCTGGTATGTTAAGCGGTGTTATACAATTCCCAATACTACACCTGTATTGAAAATAGATACATGTCATATAACACTTGAGGGAGACTGACTAGAAAACACAAATGTCACAAAAGAACAAAAACCAGTGTAACAACACTAGGTAGTTGAGACACATTCATCTGTACAGGTAATTAGACCAACGTTATAGCAAGTGAGGAATGTTTCCTTGATTCTTGCTTTTTATTCTCTGGCCTTCATGATAGTGGAGCATCAAACAATGGCTGTTTCTACAAGCTGCTCTGCTCTGGCTATCTTTACCTGTCAGCTGTTGAGACCTGGAGACTGTGATAGACGGTGCCTGTGCTCCCTTTCTGGTTCTGGTTCCTTCCACATTTCTTCATGCTGCCTAAGCATTAGCCATATCGAACTACTCTGCATGTCCAAGCTCAGAATCAGGGGTGTGGTGTTGGACCATGAGGTCCCTGAAGATAGACTGCTTCTCCTAGAAGTCCAGCTGTGTCATTGTTGCCACCCTTGAAATCTCAGGAGAATGTCTGGACCTTTCTAGACCTCAGTTTTCATATCCTATAAAAATAAATTCACTCACCTCATAGAATTGTTGTGAAAACTAAATGAGTCAATACGTGAACATGCTTAGAATAGCACCTGGCCCATAGAAAGTCCTCAGTATTTGTAATCCAGAATTACCTCATACTCTCATGGCTTTTCCTGTCATTTTCTCTGTCTGGAATGCCCTGATCTCCAGTCCCCTTCCTTCTGTGTTCTTTTTCTAACCCCAAAGCAGCCTCCTTTCTGGAAAAACTACTTGACTGACCCAAGCACGGCCGGGCATTTTCTCCTTTGCATCCCCATACCACTGCTCAGAACTTATCATTGTTGCATTGTTACTAATTATCTATTATTGTCTATCTCCCCAACTAGCTGTGAGCGTCTTAAGGTCAAGGTCCTGTCTTCTCTTCATATGTGTTTCCACTGAAGCGTTTACCACAGAAGGTTCTCAATCAATATTTGTTAAGTGAATGAATGAATGAAGAAATTCATTAACTAACCAACCAATTCCATATAGTCTATTATATGTAAACTCATAGACTTCTTGCTGATACTCAGAAAAGGTAGGAAAAAAGCTTAATGTGCTTGCTATATTGTGCTTGGAATGATGAATTCTGTTCCTTTCATATGAAAGGGTTTTTTTATGTTCTGACTCCGTTTACTTCCTGTGCCTATACCAGGCCAAACACTAAGTCTACACGTATACCTGAAATGGATATTTATAATTTATTAGTTAATGTAGTTATAGTTAGGAAATCCAAATGATGTAGAAATCGATGTATATTTTTAAAGAGTATGTTTTATCCATTTAACTTACTAGGCACAATTGCAAATCTGTATTTTGTTTTTCCACATCAACACGTGGCTCATTCTAATGTGAAAAGACCCCATTTACAGGATGCTTTGTGAATTAACTTACTAGGGGTTCACACACTGTTACAGCTGAATATACACTGAGTTGGCCACGGTCTGAAGGATATTGACCCAAAACAATCCTGGATGGCAGCACAGTCAAAAGAAAATCCCTTTATCCATGAGCAGAGTTAGAGGTCAAGTTTTCAGGAAAAATCATGGCATTTTTGCACGACTTTCCCTTTTCAATGAGTAATATCTACAAATGCATACCAAATGTTTTCTCTTTTCCTTATGGAATTCTCTTTTTCTTCTCATTTTCCCTAAAGGAACTTTCTAGCATTTTAATGATGGATCATTGGATATCTGTTTTCCATTTCTATTCCTGTAGCTAACTGAGGCATATCATTTCATGTATCTATATACCTCAGTTTTACTTGGTTTAAGGAAAATTCTCTCAAACTATCTTTTTTCTTCTGTTCTCACATGAACACAATAATCATCAACACAGAAGATTTCTGTAACCAAATGTCTGGGGACTTCCCCACGCACTAAGCAGTGGACACCAGCTGGGCATCCTCCAATTCAATTCTGATACTATCTACCTGGAAATAGCATCAAATCCCACAGGGTGAGGGCTCAGTCCCCAAGTCTGCCCTCGACCCAACATCAGTGCAAGTCTGAACCTCTGGAATTTCTGATTGACTCGTTTCTAGTTGAGGTTTCTATAATCCTCTCTTTAGGCTTGATTAATTTTCTGGAGTGACTGACAGAACTCAGGGAACATTTATTTACATTAACCAGCTTATTATAAAGAACACTACAAAGGATTCAGATAAAGAAATGTGTAGGATGAGGTATGGAGGTAGGGGCTCAGGGTTTTCATGCCTTTCCTGTGTGAACTAACCTCCAGGAACCTTCATGTGTTCAGCTGTCTGGAAACTTCCCAAACCCTGTCCTTTTAGGTTTTTACGGAGGGTTAATTACATAGGCATGATTGACAAACACAGTGAAATGTGATTGGACAAAAAAACAACATGCCCTAAACCCAGCAAGTTCTATCTGTTCAGATTTTTTTTTTTTTTTTTTTTGCCTCTCTGTGTATCATTGCTTCCTCTAGGGTTTGGGACAGAATCCTTTCTGAACTGAGGGTCTTTTGAATCACAATCAGATTAGAGTTGTGTATTGGACAGGTGGAAATAGGATAGGAGAATGTCAGAGACATAGAGATTCTGTTTCCTGAGGCCTGCTCAAGTGTTCCAACATAACAAGGACCATGTTATGGGAATTATGAGTCAGGGATCATGGACAAAAACAAATGTTAGAGAGAGTAACACCATAGTTGGTACAAAATAGCCTCCTTCTTTGGGCCATTAATAGAATTTTTGTTGTTGTTCTGAGAGCCTCATAGGAAAATAAATGCTCTATAAATCAAATGCTCTGTTTTAAGGCAAAATAGTTGTCATCTGGAATATGATGGCTGAAATACCTATGGCTGTGGCAACTAGTTTTCAGTAATTCTAAAACAATGCCCTTTCCTCTATGTAGGAAAAGAAAATAATTGAGGCAACTGATGTCTCCATGAGCTAGCAATGGTCTTGGACTGAGCTTCTCAGCCATCTCCTTTCTTTGCCTTGCTGCTTTTTCTTCGAAGGCACAATTTGCCATTGCACCTCATTATGTATGGAATCATGTATACAGTATTTGTTTCTTAAGAATATCACAGACTTCAGAGTGATTATGCTCATTAAAAAAAATTACATCAGCTGGGTTCAGTGGCTCAGCCTGTAATCCCGCGCTTTGGGAGGCCAAGGTGAGTGGATTGCCTGAGCCGGCAGGTTCGAGACCCACCTGGGCAACTTGGCAAGACCTCATCTTTACAATAAATAAAAAAATTAGCCGGGCATGGTGGTGCGCGCCAGTAGTTCCAGCTACTTGGAAGGCTGAGGTGGAAGGATCGCCGGAGCCCAGCAGGTCGAGGCTGCGGTGGCCGGAAGCGTGCCACTGCACTCCAGTGGGGGCGACAGAGTTAGACTCCAACTCAAAAAAAAAAAAAAAAAAAAATTGCTGGGCTCGGTGGCTCAGCCTGTAATCCCATGCTTTTGGGAGGCTGAGGTGAGTGGATGGCCTGAGCCCGCGGGTTCAAGACCCGCCTGGGCAGGGAGACCTCATCTCTACAATAAATCAAAAAATCAGCCGGGCGTGGTAGTGCGTGCTTGTAATTCCAGCTGAGGCGGAAGGATCAGCCGGGAACGGCCACTGCACTCCAGTCTGGGCGACGAGTGAGACTCCAACTCAAAAAAAAAAAAAAATTTACATCAAACCAGATGAAATAAAACCACCATGTCTTTCCCCCCCAAATACAGTATAGCTATTCTTTTATTTCCTTTAAGATGTGGGGTACAATTCAGTGTTAGGTACACAAGTGATCATTGTACAGGTAAAGTTTGTAAGCATATCTGATAGTAGGAATACTTTTTAATTTTATTGGCGCATTTTGGTGACTTGGAAAACTTTTCTTATAAGACTAAGAATTGGGTGCTATAATTTTATTTGTTAAAACATTTTAATTATTATAATAGTGTAATTTACATATATAACATGTAAAACTATTATATATAACCATTGTTAATTCATCCTAATCTGTAAAATTTATCAAAAAATTGTTCTAATTTTATTAAATGTACTATCATCATCATACTAAATAGATACATAGTTCCATCACTGAGGTTCATTTTATGAAAACAAATGGATTCTTTTCAAGTTAATGAATCATGAACTCATTAAATAATAGATATCTTGAATTAACGTTTTTTCATTAATTATAATTTTGATATAGCCTCTACTGGAATCCATAACAGAAGAAGAGAGCTTTTAAAATAAAATACAGCCCCTTATTCTTGACTAACAAGGAATTAGTTGCTGAATCTGCTAAAGTCTCCCTTCTTTCCCTTGCAAAGGAAGTGAGAAGAAGGCAGGCTTGGCATAAACCTAAGGCCATGCTCCTGGCCAACGTATCCCGACCTAATGTGGAAGAGGATGATTTTCACCTACTATGGACACAGGGACAAGGTGTGTGATCCAAAAGGCTGCCTAATGGATTTGGGATACTGTGTTCTCTTTCCTAGGATCCTCTGGAGTACTGTTTCTCGGGGTGATGTGGATATTTAGAGAGAGAGTGTACCTGATTTTGAGGCATCCTGAGTAGACGTCTGTTGAACTGCAGAACAATTAACACCTTCGCCAATTAAATGGCACTCTTCCTTATCCCCTACCCATTGTTCCCTTGATAATAATAAACTACCCCACTGATTTCCAAACATTCCCTAAATTCAATTATTTGTTTCCAGATAAGATTCTTGATAATGCCTGGATTTATGGAGAGTGTCTGCCCACTCCTTACTTTCATTCTCTTAAAAAAAACAAAAATCAAAACAGATAGCTACTAGGGCACTTAAGGAAATGGTAATTTTCTTAGTACGCTGTTAGTCCTTTCAAATCTATGCTATATTCCACAGTACAAATTTTATGAAAAATTTAAAAGTCTGCCAGAGCACCCTTGAGGTCTGAATGTGATTTTGTTTGTTTGTTTTTTGAGTTGGAGTCTCACTCTGTCGCCCAGACTGGAGTGCAGTGGCCGCTCCCGGCCACCGCAGCCTCTACCTGCTGGGCTCCGGCGATCCTTCCACCCCAGCCCTCCAAGTAGCCGGAATTACAGGCACTCGCTACCACACTCGGCTGATTTTTTGATTTATTGTAGAGATGAGGTCTTGCCTGCCCAGGCAGGTCTCGAACCCGCAGGCTCAGTCAATCCACTCACCTCAGCCTCCCAAAGGCACGGGATTACAGGCTGAGCCACCGAGCCCGGTTCTTTTTTTTTTTGAATTGGAGTCTCACTCTGTCACCCAGACTGGAGTGCAGTGGCCACTCCTGGTCACCGCAGCCTCGACCTGCCGGGCTCCGGCGATCCTTCCGCCTCAGCCTTCCAAGTAGCTGGAACTACAGGCGTGTGCCACCACGCCCAGCTGATTTTTTGTAGAGATGAGGTCTTGCTGCCCAGGCGGGTCTTGAACCCGCGGGCTCAGGCAATCCGCTCACCTCAGCCTCTCAAAGGCACGGGATTACAGGCTGAGCCACCGAGCCTGGCTGAACGTGATTTAAAGAGCAGCATACTGATGCCTAGAATCCCAACATGTTAAGTGTTAAGTGGGGCTTACTCTTCCTATTTATACTTTTTTTGAAACTACATCAAAGCACTAGGCATCTTTGAGATTGTATTAGTTTCCAAGGCCTTCCTTAACAAATTACCACAAACTTAGGTTTTTCAAATAACAGAAATTTATCTCACAGTTCTAGAAACAAAAGTTTGAAATCTAGGTGTCAGTAGGGCTATGCTCCCTCTGAAGGCTCTGAGAGATCCATTACTCTGTCCTAGCTTCTTGTGAATGTTGGCAATCTTGGGTGTTCCTTGGCTAGTGATTGCTCTCCATTCTTTGCTTCCATATTCACATGCCTATTTCTCTTTGATTCTGAGTTTGACAAAGCTTCCTCTCCTTTCTCTTGTAAGAACACTTAGTATTGGATTTAGGATCCACCTTAAATCCAGGATGATCTCGTCTTGAGACACTTAACTTGCTTATATTTGCAAGGGCCAATTTTAAAATAAGGTCACATTCATGGGTACCAAGGGTTAAGACTTGCACATATCTTTTAGGAATCACTATTCAGCCCACTACAGGGAGTGAATTTGAAAGTGAAGAAGAGAATTAGAAAGACAGTCGCAGATGTGGAGAATACACGTCCCAAATTTCCTCAGGTGGCCTAAGCCATCAGGCACACACCCTCCATTTGGGCTCCAAAAGGTGATATCCTGGATCTTTTTTTAAATAGAGTATATATTTATGCAAACATTTATGAAAACAGAAATGTCAGTAAGAAATGATCACAGAACAGAACAGAAAATACAGTGGCTTAAATAAAGAGGAGGTTATTTTTTCTTATATAAAAAGAAATCTGGAAATAGGTAATTATTGGTAATGGTTCAGTGGCCCAAACTTGCCAGATATCGCTATAATTTTTTGGATATTTCTTCATGTTTATCACTTCACAAGATTGCTGACTCAGTTTGCAAATTTGTATTAAAGGCAGGAAGAAAGAAAAAGACAAGGTTAGTTCTATACATCCTTTATCCAAAAAGGCAACACTCTTCTCTTGAGTCCTTGGAAGACACCAATTTGCATTTTATTGGCCAGTCCTGTGTACATCAACATCTCTACCTGCAATGATGGCTTGAAAAGGGAGTACTTAGCTTCTCTGGCCTCTACAGTGGAGTTGGCCAGGAAGAGAGGAGATGTCTGTTAGATTTGCTAATGAAGAGAACTGCCGGAGGGAGGGAGGATTCTTTCATGATTTTGACAACATATCTCTTTCATACACAAAGACAGCAGAAACAAGGGCATGAAAAATGGTGGACTAGCAGAGCTAGTAGAAGAATTAGAACTAAGATTCCAACCTTGGTTTTACCATTATCATCTCTGACTAGGCAATCTGAACTCAGTGAGCCTCCGTTTACCTTACCGCGTAATTCCAGTGACAGTTTTCTATCAATTTTGCCACACCTAGAAGAATAGATTACCAAAGATAGAATCAGAAGGAACTATGGAGACAATGTAGTATACAACGTCCTTATTTAATGAAGTGTGATTATATTGGTTCTGGGGGAGAAAAATTTAATTCTACTATTTTATTATATATATGTGTGTGTATGTGTGTGTGTGTGTGTGTAATTTAAATCAGGGTAGGCTAACTTGTCCAGATATAGCCAAGACTACAATAACTGCAATTTATTTAAAAACAATTGTAAAATTAGGTAAAAGTCAAGGAATTTCTGAAATGTTATTTATTGTTAGTTGTCAAATGAGCATTCTGCCTTTTTTGAAGCTGAAGGTGTTTCCCTTCTCAAGGGCATGCCTGAGTCAATGGAAACCTGGCTGCATATGCTCCTTGCTGGCCCCTGCTAAGTCAGGCATCCTTTTCTTGGGTAGGAGACGCTTCGTGCCCTCAATTGAGTTTGTCTGAAAGGACTGACTCATGAGGCTATTTTGATGAGGCCGAATAATTTTTCATAAAAGTACATGAGCTCAATCAGGCAGGAAATGAGGCCCTCAAATTAAATCAAAGGTCGTGGCAACATCTCTATCTGCTTTTCCAAAACTCCATGAGAGACAGGGCTTCATTTTTTGTAGTATGGAAAATCAATAAGCAAGGAGTGGTTTCAATCATTTAAGTGTAGTCTGACTAAAATTGGCCGTAGAGAACCCACAAATGGAATTCTGACAGTCATTAAGCCTTTGACAATTTGAAAGGCATACTAGTAGGTGAAATATATATTCTGCTGGAACTATGCTTAAAATATTTCTTTACTTGCAGTATAAATGTCAAATACTTGACTTACATGGTAAATGGAGGAAATATCAGTTGCATATCATTAGGAAAAATCTAGTCGGCACGGTCTATTGCAGTGTGTAAAAGTGAGCTATGTATAAGTCTGTCTCTACTACTCTTGGCCCTGTCCCACTGCTTCATGACCACCCCACTGCTGACTATTGAGTGTATTTCTTCAACTTTCAACATCTTGTCTTCAACCAAAGGCTCTTAAGGATGGAGTGGCTGAGATGCCCCTTTCAACAATTTATTTCCTACTTAGTTCAGGATGAATAGCACGAGACTTCCTAGTTGAAGACTTAGGGAAGTGATTTTCAACCCTTTTGCTTACATAAAGGAAAACAACCTAAAATGTGCTTAGTTTTGTGACATGTGTTCATGAAAAAAGATGTGCTTCTTCCTACAGTTTTAGTTTGGCATCTGTAAATTTCAATCATAAGTAGTTTTGAAGAATATCATATCTGATGTGTTGATAACATTGACAAATAAAACGGTGACTTCAACTTTTAAATGAATGTATTTAATGGAATTTACATAATGTAATAAATTAATATTCATAATTATTCAGTTAAAAAACACACGTTCCTCTTTATATAGAATTTTTGTTGTTGATTTTCCTATGAGAACTTATATTTTTTGTTTTTTCCATATTTTGATGTTTGAAAATTCTTTACTAATCTTTCTATGACAGTTTTAAAATAATATGTATGTAAATATAAATATACATTTAAAAAAATTCCTGTACCAAAGGATTTTCAGTGCTTAAAATAGTCTAGATTGGGTTGTTCAAACTTTTTGCTTCCCTGGGCCACATCAAATAACCTTTTTGACTTCCCAGGGCTGCACTGAGTAAAGAGGAATTGTCTTAAGTCACACATAAATATATAATATAGTTAATATATATAAGCAATAAGACTTTTTTTTTTATACTTTTTATTAAAAAGTTTAGAAGAATGAGAACAATATAAAACTAATGGGAAATTTGACCTTGTTTTTGTAAAACTAATCTATTAATGTCTGGTTCAGTGGAAGTGGCTGCAATTCAAGGTGCTCATCAAAAATGTTTGCTTAAGGCTGGGCATGGTGGCTCATGCCTATAATCCCAACACTTTGGGAGGCCAAGGTGAGAGGATTGCCTGAGCCTATGGTTTCAAGACCAGCCCTGGCAACTTGGTGAGACCTCATCTCTACAATAAATCAAAAAATTAGCCGGGCATGGTGACGCATGCCTGTAGCTCCAGCTACGTGGAAGGTTGAGGTAGAAGGATCGCCTGAGCCCAGCAAGTCGAGGCTGAGATGGCCACTGAGATGGAGCACGCCACAGTCCTCCAGCCTGGGTAACAGACTTGAGACTCCAACTCAAAAAAAAAAAATGTTTGTTTGAATTTTTCTTTTAGTGTGCTTCATAATTGAAAACTACTGTTCACAAAACTACTACTGCCAAAAAGTGATATCATGAAAAAGGCATGAATGTGCACTTCAAAAATGGAACTACGCATGAAGTCACAAAGAAAATAAACACACGATGTTAAAAGATTTTGTGGAAGCCGGGCTCGTTGGCTCAGCCTGTAATCCCGCGCCTTTGGGAGGCTGAGGTGAGTGGATTGCCTGAGCCCGCGGGTTCGAGACCCGCCTGGGCAGGCGAGACCTCATCTCTACTGTAAAATTAAAAAATCAGCCGGGCGTGGTAGCGCGCGCCTGTAGTTCCGCTGTTCGGAAGGCTGAGGCGGAAGGATCACTGGAGCCCAGCAGGTCGAGGCCGCAGTGGCACTCCAGTCTGGGTGACAGAGTGAGACTCCAACTCAAAAAAAAAAAGATTTTGTGGGGCCACATTACTAGCTATCCTGGGCCACATGTGGCCCATGGACTGCAGATTGGACATGCCTAGTCTAGATGAGTTCAGACAATTATTATTTTTACATAATTGACTAAAACAGCATTAAGTATTACAAATTTGAAAGCACATTTATTAAGCATAAAAAGCAAAATTGCAGTGAAGCTGTATTTCTTGATAAGATGAATTGAGCTTTTAGAAACTTAATTCATAAATTCACGAGCATTGTTATTCATTGATAGAATAAAACAGGATTCAGCCTTGATATCATTGCTTTTTTTGTTTTGATGGCTGTAATATCTAAGAAAAACTTGTTCACATAAATAGATGAGAATAGAAAAAGTTTTATTTCAAAAACATCACTCAGTTATATAATTACACAGGAATCTATCATTAAAAAGTTGTTTCTAATGATCTACCCTTTGATAACTTGGATTTGGTCCTCTTCAGTTTTGTTGGTAGCAATGATTGGAAGTCACATGACTCACAAAAAGAATTTGATAGCCACTACTAGAGCTATTCACTTTCTCAAAATAGGCTCAATATTTTAATTTGGTCTTTGATTCGTTGTCCTAGTAGTTTTTATAACCCAGGGGAAAGAACAGGATAAGATTCTGGAAACCAATTTAAGCCACACTGGGATTAGAGCAGCCAGTGGCTCTTCTTCCTTACGTTGACTTCATAGAATGACTCAGGCAAAAAAAATTGTAGAGAGAAAGATGGTTGTTGGCTAAGGAGGACCACATCTCAAGGTTTGTATTCAGGTCTGAGCATCATCTTTTTAAAGGGACGCTGACAATCCAGAACATACCTAGATCATAAAGAATAGAAAAAAGCAGATCTTTGGAAAATGCATGAGTCTATACACAATCCAAAGAAAGATTAAAATTATCCAATGCTCTGCCAGAGAACAAAACTAGAATCAGCGGGCCCATCAATAAAAGGAACTTTTAACAACTATCATTATCTAACTGCAGTTAGTGGCCATCTGACATGATGAGTATCATCCACCCCCTCAACCATCAGTAATGAACAAGCAGAGTCTACATTATCTTTTCAGACACGCTGTAGAGAAAATTCCGTATTATGCAGTGGAATTCCTCAAATGACCTATAGTTTTCTTCCAATTTTGAGATTCTAAATACCTTAGCCTGGGAATGCAGAAATGCTGTAAGAGCGGCAATCTCCAGCAGCAGGACTAAAGGAACGTCTAGGTGAAATAGTAATATGTTGCCTATTTATAAAATGTGTTGCTAGTTACCTAACATAGTGGAACATTATTTGAATTTTTTATCTGATAATGTGAATGAGTTTGCGTGGATTAATAGCACTCTCCTGTCTAATCTCCTTTGTGGCTCAGAGCATGCAGTTATAAGACTGCTGCACTGCAGAGTACAATCTGTGGCTAAGGCACAGAACTAAGCCAGGCAGCCTCCCTAAGGATCAAAGCAAGAAACTTGGCTGTATCAATCAGTCTTCTGAGCAACCTAGCTAATGTTATATGCTTCCCATAGGACAATTAATCTCAACTCAGGAAGATTGGACTTCATTTAAATGCTACATTTGATTCTTAAGATTCACCATAGCCAAACATTTAGCTGTCTGGGTATATATTTGAATGATAATCAATTCTGGAAGTCTCTGAGTGGTTCTTAGTTGTCTTGAAAAAGAGCCTATCTCTGAGCTGCCATTTGCCCCTTTGTGGTTTACCATTTGGCTGCATCTGCTTCAGGTATGATGATTAATACATTAATTGGGTCTGCACTTTAAAATGTGTAATGATCTTGCTTAACCTCATCAAACATGTCATTTGATCAGACTTTGTTCCTGTGCATCTGGTCATTATATTTTCTCCAAACCAGTGTCCAAATGATAAATGGGTAATTCTGGCAATCTGATTTTCAAAATCTATGCACAGTGTTTACGGTTGTGTACGAACAAGCTTTAATATAAATGAAATTTTATTTAATTCACAATGAGTTTTATTTCAATTTTTAATGTATATACATTTTAATTTATGTATAATATTCGCTTCTACAAAATAACATATACTCATTCATTAAATCAGGTTACCGAAGTGTATGAAAGTCTTTCCCTCCTCTCCTCATGGCCATAGTTCCACTCTTCAGAAATAAGAATTATTAACTGTAATTAATCCTTACAAATCTATTAAATAGATATATAAACACAGATTTATTTTATTACATGCTGTGATATCAAATGTATTTTTAGATTTAAGTAGTTATTTTAATCACAATTATATACCTACAGATTTTAGAGTTACATTGTCCTTCAGAGCTTGTTAAGAAAACACAGTCTGCAAATATCATCCTGCTCCCTACTTTCTGCTCTCCAGAAGTGACAAGTTACAAAAATGTTAGCTGTTTATCTTCGTATTTATTGTTATATTTCTTGGTAGTATGAGTACATTGCTTTTTTAAAAAATTTTAGGCATTATTAATTGACTCCCACTTCATGTATACGTTTATGTGTACACACACACACACACACCCCACATATCATCACTTCCCTGACTTCCTATAAAGTATTTTATGTAATTAATATTTAGCATTTGCATTATTATGAGTATGTATACATTATTTACATCTGAGTGATGTGGGATTCTACAATTAATCTTTCTTTTTGGTAATCATTTTTGCCCTAATATTAATAATTGTCTTTTTTGTTTGTTTGTGTGCTTACTTGTGGGTTTATCACTAATGCATCCTCCAAATTCTCCCAAGCCAGGGTTAAACTCAGCATGTTTTTTTAAAGCTTTTATTTTAAAGACATGGGGTACAATTCAGGATTAGGTATACAAATGTTCATTATGCAGGTAGCCTTGTTGATGAAGTGTGCCCCCTCCACCCCCGGCAGTTTCCCACTACTGCCAATCTCACCCACCCTTCCCCTGGCAGTTTCCTACTACTGCCTATCCCTTTCTTACAGTATTATGAAATTGTTCAAGGTTCTCTCATGAGTGAGAACATGTGGCAGGTACTCAGTTCTTTGTTTCTGTGATAGATCACTCAGTATTGTAGACTCTAAGTCCATTCAACTGTTGCGAAGTTCAAAACTTTGTCCTTTATGACTATGTAATATTTCATTGTGTATCTGTACCACTTTTTTAAAATCCAGTCCTCTTTTGATGGGTAGCATGGTTGGTTCCATGTTTTTGCTATCGTGAATAATGCTGCAGGTATCTTTTTCATAGTGTGATTTGAGTTCTTCTGAGTATATTCCCAGTAGGGGGATTGCAGGTCATATGGAAGGGCAATTTTTAGATCTTTTAGGAATCGCCAAACTGTTTTCCACAGAGGTTGTACTATTTTGCACTCCTACCAACAGTGTAGAAGTGTTCCCTTTTCCCTACATCCTCTCCAGCATCTGTTTTGTTTTTTTTATTGTTATTTATGATGGCCATCCTGACTGGAGTTAGGGGGTATCTCAGTGTGGTTTTAATTTGCATTTCTTTGATGACTAGTGATGCTGAACAGTTTTTCATGTATCTGTTAACTGCTTGTATGACTTCTTTTGAGAAGTGTCGATTCATATCTTTTGCTTACTTTGTAATGGGGTTGTTTGCTTTGTTATTTTCGGCACATTTGAGTTCTTTGTAGATCCTAGATGTTAGGTCTTTGTCAGAGATACAGCTGGCAAATATTCTCAAGGACTTTTTATATGTTAAGGCTGTTAAACTTCTTGAATTGTCTCAAACATTGCAAATATTCTTCCAGTTGTTCATTTTCTTTCTATTTTAAGCCATTAAAGCATAGTAAATGAGATATTGCTTTTGGGCATCAGGTAGAACTAAATATGGCCACCACCCTCCTCTCTCTCTCTCTCTTTTTTTTTTTTTGCTTCCCATCAAAAGAGGACTGGATTTTTTAAAGGTGGTAAAATACACAATGGAATATTATGCAGTCATAAAGAAGGTCAAAATTATGAACTTTGCAGCAACTTAGATGGACTTAGAGGCTATAATTCTGAGTGATCTAGCACAGAAACAAAGAACCGAGTATCACATGTTCTTATTCATAAGCGGACCTTGAACAACTATCGCAGTACTATAAGGAAGGTGTTGGCAGTAGTGGGAAACTGCTGGGGAGGGGGGGCACACCTCATCAATCAAGTGTACCTGCATAATGAACATTTGTATACCTAATCCTGAATTTTGCTCCACATATTTAAAATTAAAAATTAAAAAAAAGCTCAGCATGTTTAAAGATATTAGGTGTTTTGCTGAATTCACTTACTTAAAGGATTCACTTTAGTAAATGTGTTAAAGAAATACATACTTTCAAAGAAAATGTAGTAAATCTCCTCCGACTTTTGTCATTTATAAACACATCATGCTATTTGGTATATATTGCCTTATATTAGTTATTTGTTCAGGTTGAATAGGTCATACCAAACTATGATTTGCATTTTGCCCATTTATTTTAGAGTATTTCTCATATTTTGCACATGACCAATGTTCAAAAAAATTTTCATGTAGATACTGAATAAAGCAGGTAAAAATGCTCAATGATGAATAGCAGTTGTCTGACTATAGTTTTCCTTGACATTACACCTTCTGAACTTAACAACAATGACAACAAAATACCTTGAGGAAACAGGATCTTTCAAAAATTGTGAAACACATTTGTATTCTGTGAAGTCCTTTGGGAAAGCTCTTGTTTAGTTCGAAGGGTTAGAAATTGAAGCTATAGTGACCCTAATAAGGAATTTGCACTCATCTATCTAAAACAAGTACTTAGAAACAGTTGAAATCTACTTATCTTTCCTTTGTCATCATCTCTCCTCTTGCCCACTCCAACCTATAGCTAGCAAACCCAGTGTGCAAAATAATATGTATTTTCTGGCCTTTTTTTTTTTTTTTAAATCTTTCCAGCCCCTTTCATTTCTCTTTCTGTAATAACCAATTCCGATTGCTGTTTTGACTTGCTTTGTAACTGCCTCTAAATTGGCAGTTACAGATCTGCAGTTCTGAGTGGCCTGGGGAAAAAATGAAAATCCACACATTCTGTCAGAGTTCAAGCTCAGCAACCCAATTCTCCTGGTTTTTGGTGCACACATTACAATGAAATGTGGTGACTACATCTATTCCATGAAGCATGTTTTACCATGAACTGCCATTTAACTACAAACAATTGCCACTTGCTATGCATGCGGATTTATTTTTAGACCTGCAAATTACCTATTTTACATAATAGACAAAATAATGAAATTAACAAAATTTGGTTTTACGTTCATCAAGATGGTGACCTATTTCATTTAATTTCAAAAGAATTTTGTTTTTGTGTGAGTATTCCTCTATCCTGTTATGTACACGCTTAGAGCTGTTATTTCATTCAAGTGCATCTTGTCCATTATTTAAGTTATTCCTCTGTTACTGTTATCTAAACTTTTAAGATCTGTTGTTTGATTCAAGTGCATCTTCTCCATTGTTACTCACACAACATGAAAGGAATAGCACAAAATCAATTATATCTGGTTGAGTAGGTATAGTTGCTTATAAGCCAATTTCATAGCTTTCTCCCCAAGATATACCCACAAGTTCTACCCCATGGCTATTCCAACATCTATAATACGGTTAAAAGATTTGGGTTTTCATGATGTATGAACAAATGTAAGTGTTACTTAAAGTAGACTGTATTTGATCCTTGTTTGAAGGCCTTCATGACAAAAGTTTAAAGTAGGCATTTCAATAATGCAATACTATCAATGCTCACATTCCCATGAATAGAGTGGAAGGCATTCTTATAAGTTGTAAGACTAGGTGCTCAGTTTTTAAAAAATTATTATTGTACATATAGTGCCTTGTGCTTGCTTGGTGCTCAATAATGATTTGTTGAATTTAAAAAATCATGATAAATTCAGTATTAAGCAATGCCAGTAAGAATTTATCAATTACCTTCTCTATTGGAGCACCAGGCTACATTGATTCCTAAATACCAAATCCCATGGACACATTTTAATTCTAATTTGTCTGCCCCATGACATTTAAAAAAGTTGGCCACACCTTTGTCCTCTATGATGTTATTGTCTGCATCCACAGCTGATTTCTCAGTCTTCTTCACGGGCTGCTGTTGTACTCACTTCTTAAACATAAGTGTTCCCTAGTGTTTCCTCATAGCAGCTACTTTCCCACTCTAAATTATTTCCTGGGTTCAACTCATCCAAGATTATTAGTTATAGATTGCATTTGGCACATAAGAGAATCTGAAAAGGGAGGTGTGCGTGGGACAGGAGTTTATTTTTCTTTCATATGACAGAATTCTGAGGTAGGCCGTCCTGAGATGAGGTGGTGGTTCATGGACAGGAGGGCTGACATCTGTGACACTTCTTTCACAGTCAGTCAATGACTGCTGCAGCTACAACAGCTAAATCTTCAGATATTCCGGCACCGGGAAAAGGACAAATGATCAATGGGTCTGTCACCTTTCATAGGAGTTTTTGAAGAATCTTCATTCAGTAGCCTGTACTTACAAAATTTTGTCACATAGCCATACTCATCTGGCAAAGAAGGAAATATTGTCCATCTTATTTTTTGACTTACAGTTCTATAAGGAAGAAGGGCTCTAACAATGTTTATGTTCTGATGACCCCCAAACTACTGCTTTAACCTGACTTCTCCTCTGGATTTAAACTTATATAAAAGATTGTTGAATGTCTATACCAGAAAGTCACAATGGCATCTTAAACTCAATATGGCAAGATTCCTAAACTTCATCTTCCATCTCACAGTCTATTTCTTTCCCTTACCATCCCACCTACATGAGTCAACAACATTTATTTTGTACCCATTCTATGCCAGGGACCAATATGGGAGCTGACTTCACAAGTATGAATGAGACACATTACCTACCTAAAGAAATTTACAAATGGATAATGCTGCATGCTGCCCAGATTGCCCTCAGGACTGGCCCTCCTGGTCACAGTCCTTGGGAGTGTTGGATGTAGTCTCTCCCAGAATTACTTTCAGCTGAAGAGAGTTGTCTATGGACAAGAACTTTCCAGGCGCAGCTGGTTGAAGTAAGTGTAAAACTGCTGCTCCCTTGCCTTAAGCTGCGACAAATATAAAGGACTGCCCCAGCTCCAGAACTCACTGTGGGATCATCTGAGACTTATAAATTGACTGTATCCCAAACAGACTCCTCTCTCTGTTCAGTCTTATTGTACTCAGTCACCCACAGGTGTGTACTCTAAGAGTAATTCCCCAGGGAGCTTCCTAAATGCAAACTTCTCTATTAGAAACTGTTTGCCAAAAAACAAAAACAAACAAAACAAAACAAAACCCTAATATGCAGGTATCAGCAGTGGTATTTGGGAGCAGAAACTAAATGACATTTTGGAACTGGGTGACAGGTAACTCCGTCACTTATTTCGTAAGTGAAGTAGTGATAACCCTGGCATGCAGGAGTGGTAAAACTGTCACAAGTTTTATGACAGGCAAACCAGGTTTGAGAAAATAGTTATCTGCCTTGGGAAGGGAGGGTACACCTCATCAACAAAGGCAATTGTATAATGAACATTTGTGTACCTAACCCTGAAGTGTACCCCACATCTTTAAAATTTACAAAGGGGGAAAAAAAGAGAAAATAGTTATTAAGAAACACACAGAATCAGAAAACTGTTACTGGGGGCAACTGATTCGCTGGAGAAAGACAATGACAGGCTGAAGATGCTGCATCAACAATTCAAGGTGATCTGTGAAAAACAGGCAGTCTCCTAGGCAGCAAACAAAGAGATCCTCATCTGCAACCAGAGGGCAGAGAAAGGTGAGGATCAGACCTGTAACTTCATTAGATGAGTAGCAGAACTCCAGAGAAGACTGAATTCTCAACCTCAGTAATTCAGCTATGCCAAAGTCAGGGTGTTAATAGGACAATAGCGGGACTCTAAAATTGCAACGGAGACATCTGGGTCAGGGCACTAAAAATTCTTGAATTCTCACATTATTCTGTACAAAAGCAAGCGACTTCTCCCTATGCAAGGCTAGCTTTCCCTCCTCCTTGTTTGTAAACAATGCAGAGGGTTCTGCCTTCTATGACACTGCAAACACCTTTCAGAATATATCCCCACCTCTCTTTCTGGCCACAGAAGAATAACTGTGACTAAGTCAAAAGTTAATACAAGCAAGGAAGTCCTGAGTCTTTTAAGAGAGGAAAGGGACCCGCCTGGGCAACTTGGTGAGACCTCATCTCTACAGTAAATCAAAAAATTAGCCAGGCTTGGTAGCGCGCGTCTGTAATTCCAGCTACTTGGAAGGCTGAGGCGGAAAGATTGCGGGAGCCCAGCAGGTCGAGGCTGCGGTGGCCGGGAGCGGCCACTGCACTCCAGTCTGGGCGATAGAGTGAGACTCCAACTCAAAAAAAAAACAAGAGAGGAAAGGGACTATATCACAATGAGGCTGCAGAATCTAGCCAAGGAGATATGAAGGGACTGGGCGTGCTGATCAAGAAAAGCAGAACAGCTGGGCTCGGTGCCTCAGTCTGTGACCCCAGCACTTTGGGAGGCCGAGGCGAGTAGATTTCCTGAGCCTGTCGGTTCGAGACCAGCCCAGGCAACTTGGCAAGACCCCATCTCTAAAATAAATAAATAAATAAATAAATAAATAAATAAATACGCAAGCAAGCTGGACGTGATAGCACGCGCCTGAAGTTCAGGCTACTTAGAAGGCTGAGGTGGAAGGATCGCCAGAGCCCAGCGGGTTGACAATGGGGTGGCCATGAGTTGGTACCATTGCACTCCAGCCTGGGTGATGGAGTGAGACTCCAACTCAAAAAAACAAACAAACAAACAAAAAAAACCAGAACATAAGTCAGAATAGGAAAACTTTGTCAATATGGTAGCACTGTCTCATGATACAGGAATAAATACCCTGGCAAAGTCCCTAGAGTATCTAGCCAATTTGCAGATAGGATGGCTCTTGGGAGCTAGGAGAAAGTGATGGATAGCCCACATTTTGTGAAGAAGAAATTCCAAGGCTTCTATGACTGACAGTAGAAAAAGGTCTCAAAAGACTTACAGCATGCTGAAGAGGATACAGTGGATAAGACTGGAAGGCTCACCAGCCAACTCTGTTACAAGAGAGTACTTAGTAAATATTCCATGTATGAGACATTATGGGAAGGCCAGGTGAGAAAGGTGATAGACTTGTAGATATCTTTTTTCCTAGACAACACAGAATGGAGAACCCACTATTTAAGGGATGAGATCAATGCAGGTAACATAGAGTAATTTATTCTCTGAATGATTTCTTTAAGAGAAGCATAATTATCTGCTGTGACTGACTCCACCGTCTAAATTAACCAAATAATCACAAACTTTGCCTTTCTTTTTTTTGTATTGGGTAGATAATCATTATAAAAATAAGCAAAAGCTGCAGTGCTAATTACAGCATGGTCTCAAAAGACCTTAAAGAATAACAATCCTCAGAAACAAATGCAGTGAAAGATGTGAGTAGAGATGTTTCCATACAATTTCACTAAGAAATGTGCCCAGTTCTCCCAGAAAATGTGTTTATTTAGCTTGATTTAAATAGAGATTAGGTAGTGAGCAGATGGAGCTTATTTGAGGACGTTTGGCGAGCTTGCCTGTGAGACTGAGTAAATGAAGTCTGAATGGGGAGATGGCAGGGAGGAAGGCTGGGAAGGAAAAGCAGGGTATTCCAAACAGACCAGCTGTTTCTAAAAACCCTTCACTCCTATATGGTAATAGAGTCCAGAACTGGATCTGAATCTGGATTTCAAAGAACAAAACTCATAAAATAATGTTTGGTCTTGTTCTGTTATATAAGAAGAATGGAGTAGTCCACACAAGGATATACTAGAAGAATGCCAGAGAAGGTCCATAAAGATCTAGGTTTTAGAAAATCCTCTAAACTGGTTAGGTGCAGTGATGCATGCCTTTGGGAGGCCACGGTGCAAGATAGTGAGAGTCTATCTCTAAAAAAATAAAAAAAGGAAAAAAATCCCCTAAATAAAATCTAGTTACTTTTTACTGAAATTCAATTTATGACTGTACAAAGTTTAATTCCTTCTCTTCTTCTCAAACTCCAGTCAGTAACATTCGTTTAAAATATATATATAAACCTTTGTTTCAGCAATATTCAGTGCAATAGGAAGGTAAGTTTAGAAACTGATATTTTTCAGTGTTGGATATCTATAAGGACTTGATGAATAAAGAGATACAAACAGCAGAAACCAAATGGGTAATGAAGTTGAGTAATACAGAATTTGAAGATCTACCTAACATTTTTGATTAATATCTTAGTCTTTTGGGGCTGCTGCAGTGAAAGTGGAGGGCTCCTTTTTAATGTTCTTACTCTGCAAAACAAAGTTGGCAGCCCTCATACCTAATATCCATTTAAATTGCTATTGGATAACAAAATTCAAAAATAGGAGAACTGCTCATTTGTTTCACGAAGGAGGAAATTGACTATTAGGGTGAGTAATTTGCCCAGCCCACCCCACTCATTCCAACAATGATTAAAGTTTAGCTAGTCTTACCTCCGTCTCTCTTCACCATGCCCATAGTCATCCCAACAGCTTCTCAAGCACAACTGGAGCTTGTAGATAATGCTCGTAACATGTCTAGCTCATTAATGTTTTCAATTTCCTTTTTCCACTGGTACTTGGAAGAGTCTTTGTGTTAAAAATGGGTGATACTCTTTTACAAAAGGTGTAACTTAATGGACACCATGAGCCTAATGATGCGAAATCCAGTGAATCTTCAGAATCTTACACCTTGTGAAGCAAGGTTATTGTGTTCCAATAACGCATGCTACATGGGCTAAAACCAACTTCCAGAGTCCTGTCAGAATGGAATGGACTCAGCATGTATTAATGACATCTCTGTCAGATCTGTCACTTTGTGCGACTTATTGAGTCTCAGACATACATTGTCTTTTGGCAAGTCATACTTAGAAAATGACTCTACTGTGTATTATTATCACTATTTACAAAAATTACAACATTTCAGCTGGCCCTAAATTTGGTTTTATATATATGCATACCTCAGAGATTTGTGGGTTTGACTCCAGACCACCTCAATAAAGTAAATATTGCAATAAAGCAAGTCACACAATTTTTTTAGTTTCCCAGTACATATAAAGGTTATGTTTACACTATACTGTAATCTATTAAGCGTAAAATAGCATGGCATAAAAAGCAAGGCACACACCTTAGTTAAAAAGTACCTTATTGCTAAAAAATGCTAATAGTCATCTGAGCCTTCAGTGATTTGTAATCTTTTTGCTGGTAGAGAATCTTGCCTTGATGTTATTGACTGTTGACTGATCAGGATGGTGATGGCTAAAGACTGAAGTGGCTGTGATGATTTCTTAAAATAACACAACAATAAAGTTTTCTGTATCAATTGATTCTTCCTTTCATGAAAGATTTCTTGCAGCGTGCAATACTGTTTGATAGCATTTTACCCACAGTAGATCTTCTTTCAAAATTAGAGTCAATTTTCTCAAACTCTGCTTTATCAACTACTTTTCTGATATATTCTAATTTTTTCTTGTCATTTCAATGATGTTCATGGCATCTTAACCAAGAATAGAGACCATCTCAAGAAAATACTTTCTGTGTTCATCCATAAGAAGCAACTTATCCATTCAAGTTCGATCAAGAGATTATAGCAATTCAGTTACATCTCAGACTCCACTTTTAATTTTACTACATCTGCAGTTACTTCCTCCACTGAGGTTTTGAACCCCTCAAAGTTGTCCATAAAGTTTGGAATCAACTTCTTCCAAACTCCTGTTAATAATTCCATTGACCTCCTCCCATAAATCACAGATGTTCTTAATGGCATGTAGAATGATGAATCTTTTCCAGAAGGTCTTTAATTTATTTTGCCCAAATACAGTAAAGAAATCTGTTATATATCCATATCTCTGGTAGGTATGGCTTTACAAAATGTGTTTCTTATATAATAAAACTTGAAAGTTCAAATTACCCCTTGATCTGTGGGCTGAAAAGTAGATGTGCTATCAGGCATGAAAACAAAATTAATCTCCACCAGAACTCTTGGGTTCTGGTGGAACTCTTGGGTGACTAGAAACATTATTAATGAGCAGTAATATTTTGAAAGAAAATTTTTTGAACAGTGGGTCTTAACAGTGAACTTAAAATATTCAGTAACTCATGATGTAAATAGATGTGCTGTTATCCAGGATTTGTTGTTTCACACATATAGAATAAATTTGGCATAAATATTAAGGGACTTAGGGGTTTGGGAATGGTAAATGAGCATTGGCTTGGATTTAAACTCAGCAACAGTATTAGACCCTAACAAAAAAGTCAGCCTGTCCTTTGAAAATTTAAGGCCAGGCATTGACTTTTCTCTAGCAATGAAAGTCCTAGGTAATATCACCTTCCAATATGAGGCTGTTTCATCTCCACTGAAAATCTTTAGCCGCCTTTATCAGTGATCTTATTTAGGTCTTCTGGATAATTTGTTGCAGCTTCTCCATCAGCACTGCTGCTTCACCTTGCACTTTTTTGTTTTGGAAACGGTTTCATCCCTTAAAAACCATGAACTCACCTCTGTTAGCTTCCAACTTTTAGTCTGCATCTTCCTTACTTCTCTCCGCCTTCATAGAATTGAAGAGAGTTAGGGCCTTGCTGTGGATTAGGCTTTGGCTTGAGGGAAGGTTTTGTCTAGCTTGATCTTTTTATCTAGACTTCTCAAACTTTCTCTGTATCAGCATTAAGGCCGTTTTGCCTTCTTTTAATTTGTGTGCTCACTGAAATAGCAGTTTTCATTTCTTTCAAAAACCTTTCCTTTGCATTCATAACTTGGCTAACTATTTGGCACAAGAGGACTTGCTTTCGGCCTGTCTTGGCTTTGGCATGCCTTCTTCACTAAGCTTAATCATTTCTAACTTGATTTAAAGTGAGGCGTGTGTGACTCTTCCTTTCACTTGGACACTTAAAGGCCATTGTGGGATTACTAATTGGTCTAACTTCCATATTGTTGTATCTCAGGGAATAAGGAGGCCTGAGGAGAGGAAGATTGGAGGAGAAATGCCTGGTTGGCGGAGCAGTCAGTATACAATTTATCAATTAAGTTCACTGTCTTATATGGATGTGATTTGTGGTACCTCAAAACAATTACAGTAGTAATATCAAAGATCACTGATTATAAATTACTATACTAGATATTATTATAATAAAAATCTTTGAAGTATTGTGAGAATTACTAAAATGTGACACAGAGACACGACATGAGCATATGTTGTTGGAAAAATGGAACTCATAGACTTGCTTGATGTAGTGGTGCCATAAAACTTTAACTTGCAAAAAATGCAATATCTGCAAAGTGTAATAAAATAAAGTACAGGCTGGGCACGGTGGCTCAATCCTGTAATCCTAGCACTGTGGTAAGAGGATTGCCTGAGCCCGCAGGTTTGAAACCAGCCTGGGCAACTTGGCAAGACCTCATCTCTGCAATAAATCAAAAAATTAGCCAGGTGTGATAGTGTATGCCTGTAGTTCTGGCTTCTTAGACAGCTGAGGTGGAAGGATCACCTAAGCCCAACAGGTCGATGCTGGAGTAGCCATTAGCGTGCCAATACACTCCAACCTGAGTGACGGAGTGAGACGCCAACTCAAAAAGATAAATAAATAAAAATAAAGTGCAATAAGGTGAAGCACAATAAAATGAGGCAGGTCTGTACACAAGATATCTTGATTAAATTTATCAAAATACAAATTGAGCATTGAGAGTTCCGACCGAAGTTTTTTAGCTGTTGACCAAAACCAACCGTTAAGTAGACCTATTGTCTAAACTCTGAAATTGATGTTTGTTATTCATTTATTTCCTGCTAATTATTATTTCTTTATTCATCAAGTCATAATAGAAATCCATTATTTAAAAATATCAGTTTCTAAACTTTCTTTCCCATTGCACTAGGTGCCACTGGAATTTTGTAACCTTTCTTCTATCTAGAAATCTACTCTTTCTTTTCAACTAGCATTTTATTTCACTATGAGAAAATAAAAGAAGGACCAAGAGCAATAACTCAGATGGTGTGCTCATTAACCACTTATGGCTAGTGACTACTGCACGGAGAAAGGCAGATATAGAACATTGTTATCATCACAGAAAGTTCTCCCAGACAGCACGTACCTCCCATGAGTATGAATTCTTTTAATTGGATATCTTCAAACTCTCTCTGTATAGGTTAAAGACCTCTTTAGAGTAGTGTTAAATTCACAGCAAAATTGAAAAGAAGGTACAGAGACTTCCCATATACTCCCTGTCCCCACACATGCATAACCTCCCCATTATCAACTGCCCCCATATGAATAGTACTTTTGTGAAAATTGACAAACCTGCATTCACTCAAAGTATACAGTTTACATTAGAATTCACTTCGTGTTGTACATTCTACATGTTTGGAAAAATGTGTTAATGACATGTATTCACCATTAGAATAGACAGAGTAGTTTCACTGTCCTATAAATTCTTTGTGCCCTGACTTTTTATGTTCTCCCACTTCTACTCCCCCAACCGCCAATTTGTCTGCTGTTTCCACAGTTTTCCTTTTTCAAAATATCATATAGTTGGAATCATACAGCATGTAGCCTTTTCAGATTGGTTTCTTTCACTTAGTAATAAATATTTAAGTATCTACTATGTCTTTTTATGGTTTCATAACTAATTCCTTTTAGTGCTGAATAATATTTTATTGTATGGATATACCACAGTTTATCTATTCATTTGCCTACTGAGGTTTATCTTGGCTGCTTCCAAGCTTTAGCAATTATGAATAAAGCCACTATAAACATCAGCATGCAGGTTTTTCCATAGACACCCATTTTGGGGTAAAAACACCAAGAGATATGATTGCTGAGTTATATAGCAAGAGTATGAGAAATGACCAATCATCTTTCAAAATGTCTATACCATCTTACATAATTTTTTTTCCCACTAGAATTACTGACTGAGGAGTGTAAGAGAAAGGAGAGAGTTTATCTTGACACAGTTATCAACTGAGTTCCCAACAGTAAAAATTAGCTTGATTTTGTTTGAGGTATTTTCTTTTGAGAAAGAAAAACATAAATTATCAGATTCAATAGTGTTTCAAATTAAGAAGAGTGAATATAGATTTTATGATACAAAATTAGAACTTCAGTTCATGCTATGGCTAATTAATGCCCAGAAACAAAACTAGCAAAGTAGCTGTGGTGGAGGGATATACCTGTGCAGTGTAAGAGGCACAGTGGGAGGGCTAAGAAGTTAAGATGCTCAAAGGCTAAAGTGTTTATCACTGGGCTGGGTCCTCTGAGAGAACCAGTGGAGGTCCAAGTCACTCTGGGGGTGAAAGGAAGGGAAAAGGCAGAGGGGAGAAGGGAGGAGGAAACTGCAGGAAAAAGGCAGAGCTAGAGACAGGGCTATTTTGAGCAAATTGTGAGCTGTTTTCTCTGCCCTTTAAAATGTAAAATGTACAAACCAAGCTCTGAGGACAGGTTACCCCTTCTGGGTGAATGTTAATCTTAGGACTTCGGTGACTCAAGCCAGAGAAATGTAATCTCCCAGAGCACTTGCTGCAAGCAGACTGAAATCAAGGGGAAATCTTGATCTATTTTGCAATTAATGCCTTCAGAGAGATTTTGAGAGATCAATGTAAATTTAGATATAGGAATATCTCATAGATTTCAGACACTCCTTAGAGAACACAGGGCCAAATACAATGAATAGATTACACTATGCCATTAGTAGAGTCTTATCCCCTGTAAAATGTGCTATTTTGCCCTGTATTGTTTCAATTTTCATAATCTCTTCAGAATTCCGGTGTGGATAGTTATCCAAATGTAAATGGCTTACAGAATACATTTAGGCAAAACATATTTCAATATCTAGGATGCTGACTGATCATAGAAAATCTACTCCAGACAAACACAGCTATGAAATTGTTGGTCACCCCAGTTATGACTGTGAGTGGCTTATCCAGCACATTGGACAACTACTTCAACTCCTCTGAATCCCAGTAATACTACATAATATCCATCTGGGTTTTTGGGATTAATAGGTAAATTATAGGCAAATGAACAAAGAGTACTTGAAAGAAAGAAAAAGAAAGAATCAGAAGAGAAGAGAAAGGAAAAGAATAAAGGAAGAAGGAACGAAGGACAGAAAGAAGGAAGGAAGGAAGCAGAAAACATTTTTTAAAAAGAGAAGAGGGAAAATTTTTTTTTAAATGGAGGGAGGAAAGAAGAAAGGGAGGGAAGGAACAGAGATAGAAAAAATAACTATGATGAGAGGAAGTATGACATCCCTGATAATTATCTTAAGGGCCACTCAATGAAGCCATGTGTGATGGTTCATTTTACATATTAACTTGACTAGTTTAAAGGATGCTCAGATAGCTGGTAATACATTATTTCTGGGTGTGTCTGTGAGGGTGTTTTCAGAAGAGATTAATATTTGAATTAGTAGACTGAATAAAGATAATTCAACCTCACCAATGTGGGCATGATCCCAATCTATTTAGGACTTGGATAAAACCCCAAAAAGGCAGAGGAAGAGTACATTCTTTCTTTCTTCTTGAGCTGGAACAGTCATTTCTCCTTGTACATCTGAGCTCCTGGTTCTTGGGTCTTTGAACTTACTCCAAGACTTATACCAACAGTCCTTCTGGTATCAGGCTTTCAGATTCAGACTGAATTATACCACCAGCTTTCTTGGGGCCTTCAGCTGACAGATGGCATACCCTGTGTCGTTTCAGCCTTCATAATCTCATGAGTCAATTTCCATAATAAATTTCCTCTTCTATACGTCTATCTATCTATATATCCTACTGGTTCTATCTCTCTGGAGAGCAGAGAGATGCCACCAATTCCCTGCACATGGTAATTTATTCAAGAAATATTTAGTGAGCATCTCTTATGCATAGTTTCTAAAGGATGCAAAGACTTGTCAAGTGAACCACAAGATGTACCCTTGATGACAGCACTAGAATCATCTCTTTATAAATTCAGGACTGAATTATATGAGAGTAGGCAAAAGAAAAGTGCCAATAAACAGTTAAAATAAAAATCACCATGAAAGAACAATGATAATAAAATGGCCCTTTGAAATGTTTCAAGCCCAGTATTTCTCTTCACTCATTTCCAATTCTACCTTGAAATATATTCTAGTTTCTCTCACAAACTTTTAACAGTCTCTCCAAATTTTATGTCAATTACTACTTTGACAGACTGTAATAAAAAAGTCAATCTGGCCTTCCTTTAGCTGCTTCCTACTTTATTACTAATCTTTCTCTCTTGTTACCATAATATATTTCAATTTAAAGGGAATGTGCACGATACAGCAAATGCAACATTGCCCAATTTGACTCCAGCCTGGAGCCAAAAAATCATAATTTATTTTTTACTTTTTATTTTTATTGGGGAATAGTAGGGTGACTATCCATTTTTTATCGTGGATGGGAGAAAATGTTTTGCTCAATTTGAAACAAAACATAGATACAGAAAGCCCGTGTGTAAGAGGAACAAAGGTGGAACACTTAAAACAAAATGTCCAAAAGAAATTGATGCTTCTATTTTAACCAAGTTCACCTTGTCCTAACACATCTAGAATCTGGTGCCATAGAAATAGCCTCACTACTCACACAACGCTTACACAAGTCTGGTTTCGTTCCCCCACCTAGGCTGCTATAAGATGGCATAGCTTTGCACACATAGGAGTGGGCCCCACCTCCAAGCTATTCTCAGTTGCTTGTGACATTCTTTCCTCTCAGAGTTTGGTGGCTTCACCTTGTAGGGCAAAGAGTCATTCACCATGTTCTGGGCAGCAGGGAGGCAGCTCCGTTACTGTAAGAGCAAATGAAAATACCACTCTGTAACCTCAACGGGCTCCAGAAACTTTGCCACAATCCTCTCTGTCATCACATCTTCAGGTGATGTAGTTATTCTGAGTAGGGGGAACATTTGGATATGGCTTCAACCCAGGACTCCAGACTCTGCCATCCTCACATAGGTGTCTGCATTTAGGAGACCTGGATCTGACTTACACAAGGTCCTTGCTTGTCAATTTAGTATTTGACCCTGGGTCGACTTACTGGGGAAAAGAAATGTGCCAAAGGAAACTAAGAAAGGAGCATTCTTACTGTCCTTAGTTTGCAAGTCCACTGAGATGTGTCTTTTGGTCTTGATGGTTCACAGCCACCAAAACCCATTGCTGCTTGATGCAGCACAGCAAGCACACCATGGCAACTGTCTCCACTCTGTACATACATCCTTTCTTAGAATCTTTCCTTATCAACACCAACTTTGGGCTTGCAGACAGTTCCTGAATTTCACAATCAGGTGAGCATTTAGAAGCTTGAATGAGAAGAATAATGTAAAATGTTTAATATCTTTAAAGAGAGACTTTTAGAGCTAAATATTTGAATTCATAAAAACAAGTTTGTTAGAGAAAAGAAACTGAGTTGCTCATTGTTCAAAGAAATCAAGAGGATGTTAAATATTAGGAGAGGGAAACTAATGCTAAAAGAATGATATGCTTTAAATTTATATAAAGATTAAATCAGTTATTACATTGAGCTTCAAGAAACAATTCTCTCTCTTCTCCCTTTTTGGATTCTCTGAGTTGTTTTAAAATAATTGAAAGACAGTCAATTGTTCTTGTTGATAAAGACATGCTCTCTCCCTGTATTCAGAGTCACCTAGTAGAAGTAAGTAATCTATCATTATTGCTTCTATTTCCTTTTTGCTTTTTTTCCTTAAGTTTTCTATTATTTCTTCTGAGACAGTTATCACCCAAAAGTACCAATGGTTTTATAACTGACTTTTAATTTCCTTCTTTCAGTTATTTCCTATGGATTTCTGCACAGAGATTTAATGTAGTTGAACACGAGGCTTAGAGTCAGACCCTGACAGGACAGTTCCAGCACTAATGAGATGCATGATTGTGGCCAATTTACTAAAACTGTTCCAACCACAGTGGACTTTATAGAATAATTGGAGAAATTAAACAAGATCATTAAACGTGAAAGCAATATAACTGCATGAGTGTACCCAACATCATATCCAACCATGGTGGACAGGAAACATATCTGGTTTCCTTGTGTATGGCCTCCTACGTTCTCTTGCAATAGTCTCCCCATGTCCTCCCATTGTATTGTAGAATCTGAATTTTCCTCCTTTTCTAAGTATCATTCTCAAGACTTTTTTTTTTTAATGCTCATCCTCTTTTTAGTTCTAGATATATGTGAGCACCAAGGAGGTTTTCATAGAGCCAACTCACCCATATGAACTGCTTGGTGCTAACTAAGATGCATGAGTATCACATTGTACAACTTCGGCTCAAGTATCTCTCCTTAGCTCTTGACCACATTTCCACCTACCTGCTTGATATCATTTTGTGGATATCCAAATCTCACTTCAAACTTCACTCCATACTTTTAAAGCTCTACATTTTCCTTGCAGAGTGGTACTTCTCCTTGAATCACCAAGAACCACAAATTTGATTTAATCAGCTATAGCACTTAGGTTACATTGCACTTAATTGTTACGCCTCATCAATGAGACAGTTATATAAAGAAAACATCTAAGCATCTGTAAATCCACTGTTGAAGGTACCATTACATGTTCCAACATCTTGCTAAGCTTAGACCCTTGGAAATTATTCCTGAACCTAGGAATTAAAAAAAAAAAAAGAATTCGAGTTTCAACTCTGACATGTAACAAGTTTGCAGCTTTGAAATAATTGCTTGTCTTTGAACTTCAGTTTCTCAATTGTAAAATAATGACAATAATTGCTCCCAAAACTCAAAGTTTTAGTAAAACATGGGATCATATATGTGCTAGTCATCTGTGCTGTGGTATGCTCCAGAAATGAAACTAGTTTTGTGCTTCTCATGAAACCTGAAATGTAGCTACTCAAAGAATCTTTTCTAAATATAATTAAAATATGAAGTACCAGCTATTGACATTATCATGCTTGATCCTTACAATGATCTTTTGAGATATTTTCCCCCTTTTATAGATAATGACATAGAGGCAAAAAAGAATTAAGTAATTTTGGGTAGAAGTGGTAGATCATAGGTAGTTTGTTTTTAAACCTAGTCTTCGTCTTATGCTTTTTATGATGCTGTCCATGTTAGAGGTGTACATGCATATTCTAGGAAAAATATTGCAGAGTAAATAGAACAGAGTTCAAGGCATTATCCTACTTTCCTCTGTTCCCATTTACTCAGACTATGTCAACATGATGCCTAGCTCATGATCAGCTCAAACACAAAATCGACCAAACATTATAATGTTTGACCAACTTTATCATGAATTGACTGAACGTTTGGTGTTGTGTAGACATAGGTTAGTTTTAAAACAAGCCAAACTATTTTGATATCTTCATAAGGAAACCTTTCAAGAGAGTACAGCATTCACTGATTTAAAGTAAATTATCTGCAGGTGTCTTGTTGGAAAAAGACCTCTGTGTAATATGAAATTTAAAAATAAAACCATTGTTTATGCTTGAATGTATTGCTGATTCCTATAAAATAAAATACATGCAATTATTCTATTTCATCATATATAGTCCATCTAGACTATATTGCCTTCAAAAGACAAAAACCTTCATTAAAGTGCGACTTTGAAATTGTCTAATATTGTGATGCGTTCAAAGGAATCTAATCAGATATTACAGAGGTGTAAACACAAAAATTGTATTTAATAATGACCTTTTCATGCTTCAAAAGACTAGCAATACACAGCCATTAAGTATGATAATGTAGTCATATGTACTGACTTAAATGCACATCCACATCCACACATATTGTTAAGTGAAAAGAGTGTGTGTGAAAACATTTTATTCATGTAAACATTCATGGGATATACGTATGGACTAATTCACCACAAAATGTAAATAGTGGTTATCCCTACGTGGTAAGACTTTTCTTCTTATAATTGTCTGTATTAAATATTTTAATAAAATTTTTGCAGCAAATGTTTATAAATTTTAAAATCAGGGCAAAGCATGTTCAGTTTAAAAATAAAGGAGCAAAACCTAATCATTCACTTGAGCATAACAAGATAAAGTCACCACATGTGTAAAAGGTGGTGGGAAGGATAGCATAGGGCTATGTCCAAAACTAGTTTTTAGCCTGCACAATATTAAGCTGCAAAAGAGGTCACTGAAGAAAACATAAATGCATTACAGTTAAAGGACATAAACGAGAGACAAAAACTACACAGGAAACAAATAAATTAATACATCTGTGGCACCGGCGGGGTTTTGTGCTGTGACATTTGTGAACGTCCTGCGTAAATGCCAATCCTGTAAGGTGGGGCTGTCATGCATCACTTTTCTAAGTGGAGACCATCCCCTGATTATCAACTCGTTGCCGCTAGCCCAGCCTGTGCTTCTGGTATAAATGCAAACACAGACACAGTCCAAAGCTGTTGGATCCTAAACTCTTATGGGCCAATAATTTCTGCCGTCTTTAGCCAAGGCAGAGTGACAGCACATTGGCAAAAGTGAAGGCCCAGTTTAAAAGCATGTGCATGTGCCAGCATTTACAGGGATTTCAAAGAAACATTTGTAGAGAGCAAAATACCATTTTTTTTACCCAGTTTTGTTGGGCCTTAATTAAAGAGGCCTTTCCCCCCTTTTCTGCCACTTGGGTTGTGGGATTGCAGCCTCTCCTGGCTCAGAGAAGTATTTCATTGGTCCACAGGCTAATTAGGAAGGACTCACACTGTTCCCCAACGTCCTGAAAGGCCAGAACAAAGGCTGCTGCTTACTGCTGGTAGATTGCAGTTCTGCCTCAATTGCAGAGGCTCAGGAGTAAAAGAAAAAGAAAAGCTTTTGAATAGAAAAGCCTTCTGATGCTGTGAAAGAAATTAAGAACTAAAACACAGGCCGAGGCGCGGCTGCACAGAGCCCTCCACACAGACTCATTGTGTTTAGGAACAAGGTCAACAAAGCCCAGTCTGATACTGAACACCTCACATTAAAGAGACATCTATTTAGCTGCCGTATCTTAGGCTTTCTTGCCACGAAGTACTTTCCTAGTCAGGCCTTGTGGTGCCTCGATAAACACAGATAAATATGAGCAGCATCATGCTTTCATCTGAACAATTAATGCATGATTTTCTTGTTGATTGTTTGCAAATACAGTGTAAACAATTGTGTTTTTTTGTTTTTGACCAAACAAAAATAAAGCTGTGGGAGGGGGGAGAAAAAAATCCTACCATCATATTAGTAGTTTACTGCTTTTCCAAAATTTCATCAAATAAATCCCTCTTCATATTTTAAAACAACTGGAATTTAACCAAACAACATGATAAAAAGTTGGTTTTTTTTCCTCCTAGGAGAATGGGAATCTTAAGTGCCAATGAATTTTCTGATTGCCTGAATCAGTAAGCGACGAATAGCTGAAGCTAAACGTGTCTATTTGTTTTGAATCTTTCAGTCCTTGTTTGTTGCTGCATTGGCTTTAAATGAAATTCCCTTTTCTAATTCTATGGATTTGAAAATTGAGCATCTTTTTTCAGAGCTCCATTTCCAAATAACAATCATCAGCCTTTATTGAGGCTTTATATATTATCTACCACACTTGGGCACTCTGAATGTGTCATCTCTTTTAAACTCTCAAAAATCAATGACCTAAGAACTATTATTATT
The DNA here is from genome assembly GCF_000164805.1 of Carlito syrichta. NCBI lineage: Eukaryota > Metazoa > Chordata > Mammalia > Primates > Tarsiidae > Carlito > Carlito syrichta. Next base: position 157,540 of record NW_006974566.1, on the reverse strand, counting down.
TGCAGTTTACAGATGAGGAAACGAAAACTCTCAGAGCCTAAACATTAAGAAGGACACAGCTATTAAGGATCAGACTCAGAATTTGATTCATCACTTTCTGACTTTCAGCACTGAACTATTATGGCAGAATTTAAATTTCAATGTGTAGTTATTAATGTGGAATTGCAGAATTGGAAAGTACTTTGAGAATCATGCAACCCACATGCCTCGATTTGCAGATAAGAAATTAAGATCCAGAGACATTAGAGGAATTGTTTATGTTCACCCAGCTAATTTGGAAAATTTCGGTCTTCTAATTCCAGAGATCTTAATAGGAAAGTTCTACAACATGATTAGAATCACACGGAGGACTTGTGCACAGATTGCTGGGCCCTACTACCACAGTCTCTGATTCAGTAGGTCTGCAGCAGAAAACCTAAGCATTTGCTTTTCCAACAATTTTCTTGATGATGCTGTTGCTGCTGGTCTGGGAATCACACTTTGAGAACCACAGTCCTAGAATATCATATTACTTCTCATATAACCTTGAAGTAAAAACAAAAAACAAAAAACAAAAAAAAACCCTGACAAGGAGGATGGGTCAAATTAAGCAGCAACATTGTTGGGATTTTATACAATTTCCTGTAATGAGACTTAGCAATTTCATCTAGTATTTTGTATCATTTTTATACATCTGATGGTCACAGTCACAATTTTGTACTGTCTCGAACAAGGCAGTCATTTACAGCAATATGACTTCCAGAGTTAATATTTCCTGGAGATTCTTGTTAAGATCCTTGGACTCCTTTTTCTCTTTAAAAGATAAGTGCAAAAGCTAGAAGTTTCCCTGTGTGGATTAAGTTCCTTTCAGAGCTCCTCTCAAGCCATTTCTAATGCAGATATTTGAATAATACAGCGGTACAATTTATCTTTCAAAAGGGTGTGTACTACCTCACTGCTGTGCAGATGACTCAGCATTGAAATGCAATTTACGAAAATGATTGTGATCTGGTAAATGCATTTATTTTCTCAGGAAAATTGAAACATCTATCAGCCAAAGTGTGCTTTTCTTATCCTTTTCTCCAAAATAATTTTCACCTATCCAAGTCATAATCTGTGGTTGTTCAACTGATAAAATAATCCTTATTTAAACCTGTTTTATTTGACAAGTAAATGAATGACTTTGGAGAAAGACTTGGATAACTCCAGCTCTGTCCTACAAAACTTTTAATCTAGGTAACATCCCAGGCCTGTCTCATAAAATGGCCAAATGACCAGGTGTCATTACCATCTATTTGCTGACCACCAGCCTGTATGTTAAAGTCACCTGAGATTGTCATTGAGCTGAACAGTGGTCTCTTTGCCATTAGTGCCAGTTATAATTTTTATCACCTGTTATTTGGGGTATCTACTTGCTGCAAGAGTAATAGATTGGGTAGCAGATAGGAGGAAATAGGACTTCTTTAAAGTAGGTAACGTTGAGCAGTCTTTCAAGGAAGTCTAGAGGACGTTTGAATGAAAAAAAAATAATTATGAAGCCATGGCAAATTAACTTTGATGCCTTCTTAAATACAACAATCCTTAGTCAGTCTTCCCCGCAGCCTTCTTTCCCTGTGAGCAGAAAGCATCTCCAGGCAATAATACTATTCTAAGACATGGTTGGAATCGTTCCAAAGGCTTCGAGGGTAATTACACGGCAGGTCAGCTCCCACGGTTACTATGATACTTGAATTAATGCCGTAACGGGACAAGAACAGGAAGTACTATAGCAATAACAATTATAAAACAGCAAATGGAGTAGCAGAGATAACCTGTAATGTAAGGGTTTGCACTTGAAGATGAGAGTGTAAGAGTTTAGTGGTATTGGTTTTGCAGCATGGTTACCAGGAGGCAACCAAAAGGATGAATATGGGGCAAAAACAAAGTTATATTATGGCAAAGACGAAAAGTGGAGGATCCTAGTCAGGACCAAAGAGATACTGGCCTAGTGTGAAGTTGACAGTTGTCCCTGACCATATGTCAGAGATTTTGATCTTGGGAGGTAGTTTTTAATATGTACTTTTGAAAGGTGATTCTAAAAATGCAACTAGGTTTGACTGAGAACAATTATAAAGCTGCAAATAGTTTTTACTAGAATGGATTTTAGTTAATTCTTAGTAAATCTTCAGAGTTTATATCAAGATTCCATGTTCCATTTGCTCAAATTAATTCTTTAATTACCTTTCTATAACCTAAAAATGTATAGCTCATTCAAGTGTCATTCAGAAGAAGTAGAAGTCAGGGAAACTCAATCAATATTTATAGTAACCATTAATATATGTTTTAGGTGAGTTAGATGAACATCATTTACATTTATATTGATACAATTAATGATCATAATATTCACTAAGATTTCCAGTGTTTAAATAATCAAAACAGGTTCTAGCAAAGCTGTTAAAAAGGCAAATCAATCACTGGGCTTTCCTATTTTCGGTAAGTGTCCCTTCCTGTATATTTCTTTTCTCGGCCTTCTCTATGTTGTTTCTTGATTGCTAAAGTTTATAGAGCAAGGGCTCCCTGTGTTCTGCACACACTAATTCTTGGGAGTGTTAATTGGTGTTCAAAGTACAAAGAGTCTCCTGGTCAAGAAAGCTTGGGAAATGCAGAATACTCAATTCTCTTCTTGGAAAGTCACAATACAATTAGCATATTAAAGGCTCTGAAAGGTCCTGCAATAAGAAAGAAAGCTCTCTAGCTTTGTTTAACACTTAAACAAACCTATTGGTCCTTGGTAGACTTTTTTCTGGCCACAACTCTGAACGTACCCAGAACAAAATGTCCTTTACCCCAAACTGGGCAGTATCAGTGTTAACAAAACTTAAAGCTATGACCATCTCCAAAATATTTCTGTTTTATTAGGGTACTTTGTAAAATATTTTAAATGCAAAGAGTGAATGCTATGATAAATGGTGAAGTCATTAAATGTCTGTTCATGTAGACAAACTTACAAAGTGGGAAAGTTACAATGCCACGAGGCAGAAACCATCATTCAAAATTAATTTCAAAGACAATGTGACCCATACTTGGTTCCCCAAACCAAGCAAAATAAAACTAGAATACACACACACACACACACACACACACACACACACACACACACACACAAACACACACACGATTTAAAAAATTGCCATTCACTCATATTCCATTTATCTTGGTTATTACAGCATGGCATTTTAGGATGATGAGGGTTTTAAAGACAAATAGAGTTCCATTGCAGACTCTTACCAGTTGCCTAAATTCTGGCAGAATACTTAATCCATGAATGAGCTTTTGTTTCCTCATCTGTGAAATGAGACCAGTAATATTTACCTAAGGATTGTTGCAGGGATTAAATGTGGTAACATGAACAAAGTATCCAGCATATAAAAGCTCTCAATAAATTAAAATTTCCCAACAGTCTACTGTATCTCCCTTCACATTTTTGGAATCAGTTGAGATCCTTAGAATGACAGACAGCATTCTTCTCAGGTGCTAATGATAAACTGTTGTTGCACTGAATAAATTGTAATAAAATTGGTGTTCCTGTCTATCACCCCATTGTGAGCTCTGGGAAGCAGAGTCTGTGTTTATTCTCTAGGCTGGGATCTTCAACATATCAGGAGCTTGGTATGCTTAGTAAAGAAAGTAATAAATCTCCCCAAACAACTCTCCTGTTTCTTCCACAGTCTTCTTATTCTAGCGACTAAGGATGGCCAGTCAAAATTACTTTGACTTGAAGTTAACTCTCTGCAATAATGTCTACTCTGAAATAACATGCACATCAAAATATCAGTTTAATACACATAAATCAGTGGTTCATTGCACTGCAATATTAGTTAATTTTGAAATTGCATTATAGATTTCTAAATTAAAAAGACTGCTTGCCTGTCACTCACCTCACATACAATGAATGCCAACATCAGGCATCACCTTTTCCCGGTTTTGCAAGACTGAAGGTCATTATCAATTGCTGTTTAATCAACCAAGTCATGCATATAGACAAAGGTTAACTGAGCATAGACCAATCTGACTTCCTTTGTCATCGCAAGACAATTTGCGGCTTAATAAAGCTGCTCTGATTGCACTTAACAACACCTGCTTTAAAATACAGCCTCATTAATAGCACACTAATGAGTTAGGGATCTTCTGGCAAGGGCATGATCAAAGACACATGATTTGCTTTCTGATTAAATGACCTAAATAACATAAAACCAAATTTCCCAGTTTCTTCTAGGAAACGCCTTTTTGGAAAAAGTTATAAAAGATAAAAGATGTTGGTATCTTCAGATATGGTTAAAAAAAAAGATAGGAAAAAATAATATATTTGGCTCCTTTAACTTGTGATATGGAGCCACAGGGAACAACGTATGAAACTGAACCAAACAAAGTTCTTAATTTTTGAATTCATATCCCTAAAACACAATGTAGCCACTGAGGAAGAAAGAAAGCAAAATGTGTATAAAACTTATTAAACTAAAATGGAATCTGGGAGATGTTAAAGAGATAGTATATTAATAGAAATATTTTTTTTAAGGTGGCTTTGTTAGCTGAATAATAAAAATGATTTTACCCCTTTGCATAGATTGGACTCTTCGAGTTTAAAGTTAACTTGCTGTGTGATGTTAGGCAAATGATTTCTTGCTCTGAACAAAGCCATGTGTTCTGATTTAATACAACTACTGGGTGAACTTGAACCACTTGGGAATCTTGAACCTTTGTTTCTGCAGTTCTGCAATTATCCTGTCTGTACCAGATGTGTCAATCATTGTTCCTACCTGCCTGTCATTGGCCCCTGGAAAGAAAAATAGCTTTACGACACCCTCTGCTACAAAGGCAAATGGGAGACTAGAACCTGGTATCAGAACCGAACCAAAGGCAGCCAGTCTAGAGGCCTATAAGTGACCAAAGTTAGCAGTTCTTAACTGAGCAAAACAAAGTCTTCTCTGAATGGAACAGGACTGGAATTCTGGGGAGAACATGGAGATGGGGGAGAGAAACTGATGAGGATACACACATATATAGGAACAGATATGAAGAGGATAGCTGAATCACATCCATGGTGGAGCATGAGAACAAAATTCCATTGTTTGTTAATTATCAATAGTCAAACAACACTATCAGTAATTTATTAATTAGTAATATTGATAAATTAATAACTGACATTAATAAAATATTAATAAAGTAGTAATTTACTAATTAATTGACTACACTCTTAAAGTTATTTATGCCTTTTGTATCAATATAATGAAAACACTACATAATGGTATGCTACTGTACATTTCTCCCCATCCCTGAATTCAGTAAGGTCACATTAGTCCCTTGAAATTGGCCATGGTGGGAATATGTCCACTATAAAAATTGGCAAACACTATGAATCAGAGCTTTTCTTTTTCTTTTTCCTTTTTCCGGAGATCTAGTTGCCAAACATTTACCAACACATCACTGCCCGCTGGCCAAATGTGATTAGAAAGAAGGATTTATGGAATTTAATGAGTGCTAAAACTGAAAGTTTTTCTGGAGGTTATCTCCTAGTCTCTGGTAGCCAAGATCTGTTATAATGGCTACACATCTGAGTAGAAAGGAGACAAAGCCTGTGGGTCAACCAGGAAGAAGGACTGGATTGGTGACTGCTCTTGTAAAACTAGATCCTGAAGGATGACACACTCAATGGGTTTAATTCAGAAAAATAAAATTGTTCTCAGAAGAAGACTTTGGCAATTTTTTGTCTGATCTACCTTTAGCTTTGAGAGGAAAGAAAGAAAAAACAATGTCTACCTTGAGAGGTTCTAACCAAAATACCACAATCATTTCAGTTAGGGAATTGACTCCAACTGTCCTGTCTGGCCTAAAAATCTTTAAACTTAACTGTTTACAGTGATCCAGTGTTTGTAGGAAGCCCATAGAAAATTCAAATGCAGTTCCTCTCTAATGGAACACAATCTAGTTTTATGCCTCAATGAACTCCCATAGATAATATTCTAAGGAACAAAAAATGCTAGTAAAAATACAAGCCAATAAATATAAAAGGGAAAAAGACATGAACAGGCATTTCACAATAACTTTGAAAAAAACGTATGAAGAGATCTTGAACATCATTACCAACTGGGAAAATATGCTGGATAACCTCAGTGATACACTAGTGTATGATTACCAAAGTGGCCAAAATCAATAATCCTGAGGATATCAACTGTTTGTGAGAATATGAACCAATTTTAACACTCTATGTACTGTTAGAAAAATGACATTAAAAATGACATTAACTTATAAAGTTGAAGTTTTTCATCTCAGATTGGTTTCTCCAGAAAACAGACACTAAGTTAGAATTAAGGATGCAAAAAGTTTATTAAGGAAGAAAGCTTACAAAAAGAAAAGGAATAAATTGGGATATATAGGTTAGTACTTATACTACTTCCCTGTCAATATGTGTACCTTAGAACACAGATCATTTACTGCTTTCCCATGTATGCTATTGCTTTCATAAATATTTTTCTAAACTTCTCATTATATTATACTAATCAATATTGCTTTATATATGAAATATTCATTTATTTATCTAATATCATGATAAATAATATTTCATATATAAAGCAATATCCAAGCTCCCAGCCAGAAGAAAAGAATACCATCCATTCTTCTGCCTGGCCAACCCCCTATTGTTCACCTTTATGTATGTCTGCTGCTGATGAAAATCTTTGTTTTTGCTTGTCTGAAAATTTCTTTCTTTGTCTTCAATTTTTTTTGAAGGATACTTTTACTGATAATACAATTCTAAGTTGGCGATTATTTGCTTTTATTACTTTGAAGATGCCATTCCATTGTCTTCTGTCTTCCATTGTTTCTGTTGAAAAGTCAGCATCTTCTTTAGGTTCTGTTTCTGTTTTTGCTACATTAGAGATACCTCTTTACTTCTTTTCTCCAACACCTGTTGGAATAAATTTTTATATTTAATTCTCCATGATAAAATTCCTAGTATGATTTCTGTGTTCTTGACTGGACAGTGACTGGTATAAAGTAGTTATTTTCAAGTTTATATCTGATATTTTCAGTTTCTGCCTTGCTTGACTTTCTTGTTTAGATGAAAAATTGTGTTGTGTCCTATATCTTTGGTTATTTTTCTTTGATTGCTAAATATCATATATGAAAAATAGTTATATATGTGCACAGTTATATGTAGCTTCATTCATGTATACATAGTTATTATGTGCCAGTCAAGTGATAAACACTTTACATGAACTATTATCTATCTAGAAATTATTACATACCTAGGAACTACTTTTATTATCATCCTTATTTTACATATAAGGTGACTAAGGCTTAAAGACGTTAATTAGCTAGCCTAAAATTACACAGTTGCTAAGAAGACGATTTAGGCTTCAAACCCATCTCTAAGTAACTCCAATTATAGAGTTCTTATCTGTGAGGTTAACTGCCTAATCATAATAATACAAAAGTCAGTTTTATTCAGAGTATAAAATCTAGTACGTGATTTCTTAGAAAACATACTCTACTGTTGTTAAGTTTGCATGCATATGTGTGTACATGTGTACGTATGCCAATACAGAAATCAGCATCCTTTTTAAAGAGTCAAGTTGATGCTTAGATAAACTAAATTAATATTTCTCACATAAATTACTCAAAAGATGGGAACAAAGCAAAACATTCTTAAGCAAAATATAAATAATTGGGGGGTTGAAGTCAGAGTGAGGTGTTTTTTAAAGAGTCAGGAAGGATATAAAGTGCAGAAAGCATTCTCAGTTATCACTTTGAGTAATGCTTTATTGTTTAATCTCCCTAAAGCTCCAGGAATTTAGAATGCTCATTTGGTATACTGCTAATGACTTTTTAAAACTGCTTTATTTCCCCTCTTTAAAATGTGCTTGAAGAATTTGGTTCTTTTTCTTTGTACCCTGGCTACATTATGACTGACTCTATAGAAATTTAATATACCTAAGAACTGTGCTGTTCTGTTTGATCTTAAACCATTTTCTGTTCCTCTATCTCTATTATATACCTATCAAAAATCAAAGAAAGTGTTAAAAACATAGGTTAAAGAGTGTATGTGGAGACTCAACCAAAATTAGGAGGGCTTCATTGAAAAATGTCCTTCCAATAAAAGCACAAATAAATATTTCTTGGTATTATCCAAGGGGAAAGCAAGCAAGAAACATTATTGCTTGTAGCCACACAACTCTGTAAGTAAATTAAATTTGATGTGAATAATATTATTAATATGAATAATGTTGCATTTTTCTCATTGTTCAGAAAGATCTGCACAGTTACAGCCCCTGAGTGATCAGACAAGTATGCTGGAACTGAGCCCTTTTGGAATTCCCAAGGAGGCAGGTGTGAGAAGCCAAAAAATTAAGAAGTTTGATGCTGTATAAGATACTTTCTCTCTCCCATTGAGGTGGCTACCTACTCATTTTAGAAGTTCTCATTCAAGTTCCCTCTCCCCATTAAACACAACCTCTTGAGCATTCTCTGGCTTACTAGAATTTATTCTTAACACACAAAGTTAGTATCTTCATTTACAGCACAGGATTGATTTCCTTTATGTTATTGCTACCTAGGGGGTTCGCAAGACTGAAAGCTTTGTAAGTGTAGGCACCAAAACTGACTTTACTTTTGCTATCTTCACATCTTGAGCAGATACGAGGTAAACAGTTGGTAAATCTTTATTACTTGCTAATTCAGAAACTTCTGTGTGAAAAGTTATTTCAAGTTTCAGTATTAAAAGGAAATAAATTCAAAATTCTCTTGTTAAAAAAATGTCCCAGCTGGGCTCAGTGGCTCAGTCTGTAATCCCGTGCCTTTGGGAGGCTGAGGTGAGTGGATTGCCTGAGCCCGTGGGTTCGAGACCTGCCTGGGCAGGCAAGACCTCATTTCTACAATAAATCAAAAAATTAACCGGGCATGGTAGCGCACTCCTGTAGTTCCAGCTACTTGGAAGGCTGAGGTGGAAGGATCGCCGGAGCCCAGCAGGTCGAGGCTGCGGTGGCCGGGAGCGGCCACTGCAATCCAGTCTGGGCGACAGTGAGACTCCAACTCAAAATAAATAAAAATAAAAATAAAAAAAGTCCCCAAGTTCACTTTCCTTGTTTCTGGAATGAGTCTTAAAAGACATGTTGATGAAAACAGTAAATGGGAGTCACATGTCGATGTCCTGGTTCAGGTCTGTGGCTTACTCAATGGGAAACTTGTGATCTCTGGGAGTTCTGATATCCTGAATGTAAAAAGAGAATAATATGGCACTCTGTCACTCCACTAAGTGGTTTTCAAGAGAAAAGGTATATACTCCTATGGTCCATATAGCTTTCCAATATTCTATAGTAGTTAACATATTATAAAATACTGGAAGTGGTGGTGTGTCAAAGCTGGCTTGTGAAGACGTGCAGGAATGATTTTCAAACTTTCAAGAATTTTGTGAGCTGGTTGTAAAACACAGCTATGATTGAAAAATACATTAGCATGTATAAACTTACAATTAAATACATTATATTAAACTATGGGCAGTAAATAATCAAAACTCATCATTTTCTGATTATTGTACTACATTACATTATTATCTATGCTCTTAAGTTATTTACATCTATTATGTCTGGGTGATAGCAATACCATATAACGATGTGCTGTTTCATATCTCTTCCCTACTCTGCATTTAGTGAGTCATGTTGTAAGCCTGAAGTTGGGCATGATGAAAGTATTTACACTGCAAAAATAAGCAAAAGCTTCAAATTAGGGCATTCTGTTTAGAGAGCTAGTTTTTAAACATTTATAATATACCATGGGTATTTCACCCACTTTATTAGCAACTTGAGAAAAGAACTTGTGCTAAGCATATCTTTCTATATCCCATAGTGGAAAGTGTATTGTTTAATCTGGTGCACATTAGAATTCACTGGAGGTTTTTAGAAAATTAAACAAAAATTGTCTGATGCCCGGACATTCCATTTCCAAGATTTTGATGTAGTTGGTTTGACTGGGTAATAAAATAGTTTCTAAAAAGATTCTTGTTGAATTTAATGTGCATTAAATAAAAAACCAGTGGTCTAAACATCACTTAGAAACTATTAAGCATTGAACAAATAATTACAAAATCTGTAATGTACTATATGTAAGACAGTGTAAGATTCTTGTAAGAAAAATGTTCCTTCAAAATTAGTTTGTAACACAAAGTGTACCTAGTCTGAAATCAGAGGGAGTGGGGGACATTTGGAGGCCCAAACTTCACCTGCATGCAGCTTACTTGTATAGTTAATCCTTACTTGTACCCCACATCTCTATAATAAAATACAATTTAAAATAATAAATAAGTAAAATTAGTTTGCTATAGTTGTTCTCAAATGCTTGCCTAATTTCTAGTGGTGGACTCTAGGTAGAGAAACTCAACACCTGAAGAAAGAGATAGGATGTAAATTTATGTTTCACAGAATGTCTTTTAACTTTTATGCCATGAACATTCAGGGACTGCCCCCAAAAATGTATACACATTTTAAGTATGATGTTTGCTCAAAAGGTGGTGTTAATAAAGTGAATTCTAGTGTCACCATGCCACAGGCAGGACAAAGTAAAGGCAGAAGCATGGTTGAACAAATGTCATACTACACATTGCTACTGTAAATCCATTCAACTTTGAAAAGTAATACATAGAAAATTCTCTCTTTTTTTTTTTTAGCCTATGTAAGGACTTTCTCTGAAAGAAAAAAAAAGCTGGACTCGGTGGCTCAGCCTGTAATCAGGCTGAGGTGAGTGAATTGCATGAGCCTGCGGGTTTGAGACCCGCCTGGGCAACTTGGCAAGACCTCATCTCTACAATAAAAAAAAAAAAAATTAGCCCGGCTTGGTAGCGGGCGCCTGTAGTTCCAGTTCCTTGTAAGGCTGAGGCGGAAGGATCGCCGGAGCCCGGCAGGTTGAGGCTGCGGTGGCCAGGAGCAGCCACTGCACTCCAGTCTGGGCGACAGAATGAGACTCCAGCTCAAAAAAAAAAAGAAAGGAAAAAAAACAGTGAAAAAACGACAGATATTTGGAGGTTTCACATTCCATACAACATAAACTTAATAATATACACACTCACTCTGCAATGTATATATGTCTTGTTTATTTTTCTGTCTTCCTCTTTTCCATTTTTAAGATAAAATTAAATAATTCAATTTTTCATTACACATAACATATATACACACTTTCATTTTTTTTTTTTTGCCTTTTCCTTCTTTCAAACAATGAAAGTCACAAGAAAGATTAGTCAGCATTTGAGGAACTTGATGAAGAAAGCATAGTTTTCCATTGCTAGAACTGAAAGAGAGAGTTACATTCAGAAAGCATCTAGTTCAAAGAAAATATTTTAGTTATAATGAATGGTTGAAAGTATCAATAATCATTCAGCTACTCCTACTTTTCCTGCTCAACTGTTTTTTTTTTCCCATCAGTTCTATAGACTAGAATGATAAGGTTATCATAACATCTGTGAGGATTTTAGGACTGGAATATTTTAATGAATATAGATGAATAAATTTTTAGAAAGACAGATTGCCTAAACAAAATATGTCTACTCTTTTATATATATTGTAAATGATTATTTTACTCCTTATGTCCTATGGAATAAATCAGAAGTGAGATTTGACCAAATATGGTAACTAATGTTTTAAAATTATTTAATAATTAAATAAGTATCAATTATTAAATAAATAATACATACATGAGAACCAGAATCTCACCAATATAGGATGTTAACTAAATGTGGATGGTCACAGGAGCACAAAGGTGGAAACAACAGACAATGAACATTGATAAAGGAGGGAGGGAAGGAGGATATACAAGGGGAACACATCCAGGTCTATCGTCAGGTGGAGAGGAGGCCCACTAAAAGCCCAATCCCCACCTCTATACAATTTACTTATGTAGTAAATTCTCACAGGTATCACACAACTAAAATAAAATGAACAACAACAAAACCAATATGTGTAGAAACTGTGGGGAGTGAAAATGGATACTTTCTAGACTTTATTAGTCATACAAAAGAATATCATGTCACCACTTCTGGAGTGGTGCTAGAGTAGGGCCAAAAATCAATCCAAACTTCCTTCTGAAAGTGAAAGGAAGCCTAATGAATTGATCCTTTACTCAGGGAAATGAAATTACATAACAGTCCCCAAAGAGGTTCGACTAAGACTCTCATTTAGTTTTGTGAGCTGGCAGTTCTTACCTAAGACCGGCTGCAGTTGTTAAATGTATAGTGTAAAGACAGGCCATAGGAACCTACCATTTTCAACTTGCTGCAATTCACCTCCATTTTCCTATTTGACAAATTCTTTAGTTAACACAGACAAGGTTATTGAAGTGATAAAAATGTAATCATTCATGTCCCTTTCCCATTCTTCCAACATACTTTACCAATACATGTTTCTTTTTTGTTGTTGTTGTTTTTGTTTTGTTTTGTTTTAAAGTTGTGGGGCACAAGTCAGGATTGGGTACGTAAGTGGTTTAGGTGCAGGTGAAGTTTTCCCATTGGACTTCACTTTGCCCGGATTGGGACTAGGCACCCTTATTTGATGTTATGTGCCCCCACACACCTGCAGTGTCCCGCTACTGCCAATCCCATTATTGTAGTGTTATGACAGGTGTCCAGGGTCTACATATGATACTCAGTTCTTTGTTTCTGTGACAGGTCACTGAGTATGAGATTCCAGATCCATCCAAGTTGCTGCCAAGTCCATGATTTTGTCCTTCTTTATTACAGATAACATATCTTGAAATGTATATACATATTTTTGGCATCCCCTGCATATTAGTCACACAGTGCAATGATTTGTGTTATAACAATTGTCAGTGAACAAACAAACTTTTTAGAAAATATAGTTTTATAATTTCTCAACCTGATTCTTGGAAATTAACCCTTTAAGGGTAGAGAAAAAATTTTTTTTTTCTTTTCGAGTTCGTTGAAGTTCAAGCACAGAATTATAGAATGTGGTCAATTACAAATGACAAACCACAGAAGATTATTTTTTAAATTCCTAGTTTGGGAGAAAACAAATCTTATGAAGAGAATGTAAGAGCAATCTTGATATAGATTGGCTCAAGTCTTTGCTTAAAAGCAATAAGAGAATGTTAGTAGTTTTTAATTTGGATATATGGACACATCCAAACATTTGAAGCCAGTGATGATCTAAAATGGATAGACCAAGGTATTTTATAATGGAATTTTAAAAATATATTATGAGTTTTTACAAGCTACATACAAGTAAAGCTGCTTAACAATAATATTATAAGTTAAATGGAATTCATCATGCTTAACCTCTAATTCTAATCTTCAAGCATATTATATCAAAAGAAAGCAGTACATTTATATTTATAAGACATATATATATCAATTTCCTTATCAGAAGTGTGGCCTATTAATAGTATCAACCTCTTATGGTTACTCTGAAGATTACTCAATTAATAAATATAAAATAATCTTTAAAAACTTTGCATAAATTAAATGTTCACTTATTTTATAGAAAGTAAAACAGTCGCAAAGAGACTAAGTGAACATACCATGGTCACATAAGTTGTTAATAAAAGAACCAGGTATTTTGTACATATAACTCTCTGATAATTACATAATTAAAACTTTTTAACAAACTCTATTAATAGTATCCTAGGAAAAAAATCAAGGTTAATTTTTCTTAATAATGTTTGCTTAAATCATTTTTATTTATTTAAAAATCTAATATCTTCAAATGACCTGCATACTTTGTTTTAGTACTAAATTCTGATTAACAAATAGATTATACTAAGATTTGATTTCTAAATTGACTTTGAAAAGCCTGTAGTATGGTATATTTTTCCCATAGACACTGAATTATTTAATTTTAAGTTTGATAATGACACTAGAATTAACTGACTACTGTACATTAAAAAGTTCTGTAATAAATATAATTTAACATTTTCTATATTTGTAATCTATGACAAATCTATTTCCTACCATCAATTATTTTAAACCACCATCAATTATATCAAATGCAAGACAAATTTGGGGAGCAAAGTCCATTAAAAGTGTCATATATTTGGCATTCTATTTATGCTAATAGCAGACTACTAAACTTGGAAATATAATCTAAAATAGAAAATAGAAAAAGTATACAAAGAAAAAAATCGGATTGTGACAAGACCCAGGGGAAGAAGAAGAGTCCCATAGAGGTGAGACAAATATTTGGGGGAGCTTTTACATTAATTGTCTTATTCTTAAAGAGGTAGCTAAGAATTGGGAAGCTAAGCAAAGCCCTCAAAGTACATGGCACTAGAACCACTAGGGGGAAAATGGGGTTAGGTTCGACATTAAGGGAATCCTCAGGTTACCCCGAAGAGGTATATTCTAGGCTAGTGGCTCTCAAATGGGGGCAATTTTGTTTCTCCAGGGATGTTTGGCAATCACTGGAGATAGTTTTTGTTGTCAAAGTTGGAAAGTGTAATGTGCTACTAAATCCAAGGGCTAGAGACCATGGATGCTGCTAAACATTCTATAGTGCACAAAATAACCATTTACAACAAAGCATTATCTGACCCAAAATAGTGTCAAAGTTTAGAAACTCTGTTCTAAGATGTAAGAGTTTAGATAAATGCAATGCAGACCAGACTTAATGAGAACAGAAGTCTAGTTCTGAATTATATCAATTTCTGATAATTAGTAATGAGGTAGCATCAGATTTCTAATGATGAAAAGAAGTTCTTAATCCAAATTTATTGTATTTTATCAATATTGTCTGTATGGTTTTTGCTTATATGTACTTTTAAAGAAATCTTCATCAACTTCAAAGACATGAAAATATTTTTCAGCTGGGCTCGGTGGCTCAGCCTGTAATCCCGCGCCTTTGGGAGGCTGAGGTGAGTGGATTGCCTGAGCCCGCGGGTTCGAGACCCGCCTGGGCAAGCGAGACCTCATCTCTACAATAAATCAAAAAATCAGCCAGGCGTGGTAGCGCATGCCTGTAATTCCGGCTACTCGGAAGGCTGAGGCAGAAGGATCGCCGGAGCCCAGCAGGTGAGGCTGCGGTGGCCAGGAGCGTCCACTGCACTCCAGTCTGGGCGACTGAGTGAGACTCCAACTCGAAAAAAAAAAAAAAGGAAATATTTTTCAATTGATATCACTTAGATGCTGTACTGTTTTCTTTTACATTTAGATGTGAGGTAGAGGTCAATTTTCATTTTTCTAATTAGATAGCTAATAGACTGAGCACTATTAATTGACAAGATCACCATTTCCTCACTACTAACCAGCAACAATGCTTCTAGGTTATCAACTTATCAGAGGCAAAAGTAAATCCTTTCTAGATTTGGGGGTGAACAAACTAAAATCCTTAAGCCAAATCCAGTCAACTGATGGATTTTAAGTAAAGGTTTATTGGAACATAGCCAGGATCATCCATTCATTTACATATTTTCTATGGCAGTTTTCCCACTGCAGTGGCAAAGTCAATTACAACATAACCTGCAGTCAATAACATTTACTATTTGGCCTTTATAGAAAAAGTTTGGTGGCCAGGCTCAGTGGCTCAGCCTGTAATCCCAGCACTTTGGGAGGCCGAGGTGAGTGGATTGCCTGAGCCCGTGGGTTTGAGACCTGCCTGGTCAACTTGGCAAGACCTCATCTCTACAATAAATAAAAAATTAGCTGGGTGTGGTAGTGTGCGCCCGTAATTCCGGCTACTTGGAAGGCTGAGGCAGAAGGATTGCCAGAGCCCAGGAGGTCAAGGCTGCAGTGGCCAGGAGTGGCCACTACACTCCAGTCTGGGTGACAGAGTGAGACTCCAACTCAAAAAAAAAAAAATTTTGGTAGCCTTTGATAGTAGAATAACTACCAACTTAAAATTCTCTTATCAGTGAAAACATATTTCAAAAATTGAAATCCTCCATTCTGAAGACATTTTCAGAAAAAGGTAAATAAGGATAATTAATCAGCAGCATACAGACACCAAAGCAAACAAGGGTATCTTATCTATAATTGTAATCTATAACAAATCTATTTACTATTATCAATATTTTTAAACCACTGTCAATTATAACAAATGAAAGACAAACTTGGGGGACAAATTCCAAGAAACATAATTTTGAATGTTAGCTTGGATATACAGGAAAAATTTAATAGCAATGCAAGATGTTATATAACTTGAGATATCTAAATGCATATTGCATGCATAAAGAAAAATTGATAATAATCATCTGTTAAGGAGTGTGATGAAGAAAATAAAAATTTACAATAAAGATAACATTTACTATTTGGTCTTTATAGAGACGGTACGGGGATATGGCAATAGTTTAAGTGTTCTAAGTATTTGTTTTTAGTTTTCTGTTTTTGCTTTAATTCACTTCAGGTAATTACCTCCAACTACATCCACATTGCTGAAAAAGACATGACTTTATTCTTATTTATGACTGCATAATATTTTATTGCATATATGTACCACATTTCTTTATCCAGTCCACTGATGGTGGGAATGTAGATTGATTCCATATATTTGCCATTGTGAATAGTGCTGTGATAAACAAAGTGAAGGTGTTTTCTTGGTGGAAAGGCTTATTTTCCTCTGGGTATACATACAGTAATGGGATTGCTGGGTCAAATGGTAATTATATATTCACAAAAAACTGAATATTTTGAAAAGTAAATGTTTTCAGACTGAATAGAAACAAAACCTAACTGTACACAGCTTACAAGAGACACACTTTAACTATAGGAATTCCGAATGGATTCTTTTAAAAGGTTAAAGAAAATATACTATTAAACTAGATTATTATTAGACAAAAATTTTAGACAAAGAACACTACTGGATATAAAAAAGCATATTTAATTTGATAAAAATTTAATTTACTGGCCGGGCTCAGTGTCTCAGCCTGTAATCCTAGCACTTTGGGAGACTTAGGTGATTGGATTGCCTGAACTTGTGCGTTTGAGACCAGCCCAAGCAACTTGGCAAGACCTTGTCTTTACAATAAATAAAAAAATTAGCTGGGCATGGTAACACACACCTGTAGTTCTGGGCACTTGGAAGGCTGAGGCGGAAGGATAGCTTAAGTCCAGCAAGTTGAGGCTGCAGTAGCCGTGAACATGCCACTGCACTCCAGCTTGGGCAACAGAGACTCCAACTCAAAAAAAATTTTAATTTACTGTGAAGATAATTCTTGATTATCTGAGTTAGCCGAATACACTAGGTTTTAAATATATGAAGTAAAAACACTGGACAAAAAAGGCAATCTATAATCATAGAAAAATATTTTTAATATCTCTCTCTTAGCAATTGATAGAATAACCAGAGGAAGAAATTTGCTTATGATATACATGATTCAAACAACAAGATTTTAAAACTTGACTAATTGACATGATAACTTATTGACTTAATTGCACCTAGTAGCTATATAATATGCATTCTTTTTGAGAACACACAGAATATTTGATAAAACTGACCACATGTTGGGCCAGAAAATGTGTCTCAAAAAATTTAAATTACTGAAATTATACAGAAAATGTTCTCCGACTCCAGAAAAATTAACTAAGCATCAAGAGGAAAAAGATAACTTAATGATTCCATATACTAGAAAGCAAGCAGTATACTTCTAAATAACATATGACTCAAAAAGAAAATAACAATGAAAATTAGAAATAATTTGCATTTCATGAAAATAGAAATACTACATTTTAAAACTTGTGGGATGCAACTACATTTTTTTTTTTTTTTTTTTTGAGTTGGAGTCTCTCTGTCACCCAGACTGGAGTGCAGTGGCCGCTCCCAGCCACCGCAGCCTCGACCTGCTGGGCTCCGGCGATCCTTCCGCCTCAGCCTTCCAAGTAGCCGGAATTACAGGCAGGCGCTACCACGCCCGGCTGATTTTTTGATTTATTGTAGAGATGAGGTCTTGACGCTCAGGCGGGTCTCGAACCCGCGGGCTCAGGCAATCCACTCACCGCAGCCTCCCAAAGGTGCGGGATTGTAGGCTGAGCCACCAAGCCCAGCAATGCAACTAAATTTATACATTAGAAGGAAATGTATACTCTTCAATTTATGTCAGGGAAAAAAAAAGACTGAGGTCGCGTGTGGTGACTCAAGTCTGTAATCTCACCACTTGTGGAGGCTGAGGCAGGAGGATCACTTAAAGCCAGGAGTTCAAGACTAGCCTGGGCAACATACTGAGACCTCATCTCTACAAATATTTTTAAAGCAATTTGCTGGCGTAATGGTGCATGCCTATAATCCCAGGTACTCAAGAGGCTGAGGTTGAAGGCTCATCGAACCAAGAAGGTTGAGGCTGCGCGAGCTGTAATTGTGCCATTGCACTCCAGTCTGGGTGACTGACAAGAACCTAACTTAATAATAATAATAATAGCAATAATAATAAATAAGAAAAACTGAAGATCAAGGAACTAAGCTTCCATCTCAAGAACAGAAAATTGAGCTTCAACAAGTAGAAAGAAAAAAGTGTTAGCAACAGAAGCAGAAAAATAAGAAATCAAAAAATAGAAAAACTTAGGGAAATGAAAAGTTGGTTCTTTGGAAAACTATAAAACTGACAAAACCCTGCAATACTGATCATAAAAAAATTAAAAAGACAGAGAAGCACTAACAATGACAGGAATAAAAAGATGACACTACTGCAGATGAAAAAGATATTAAAATGGCAATAAGAAGATACAATAAACTAATAATTTTTTAGAAAGATATAATCTTTAGAATCTGAGGAAAAATAGAAAAACTAGTTCTAAAATTACAAACAAAATTAAATCTGTAATAAAAAATGTTTTTATAAATGAAAATTCCAGACCCCAATGGATATACTGATGAATTTGTGAAACATTGAGTAAAAAATAATATCAATATTATACAAACTCTTTCAGAGAATAGAAAAAGAGAAAAATCTTCCCACCCCATTTTATTATATAAGGGTATTCACATACCCTTACACTAAAACTTGATAAGAAAATTATAGGGAAGGAAAATTATAGGCCAATCACAGTCACAAACATAGATTCAAAAATGGTGAAAAAATAATACTAATGACAGCAAAACATAAAATGATGGTATATCACAAGACAGGCTACTTGTATTCCAGGATATTAACAGAATAAAGGCTCATAAAAAAACCATATGATCAGCTCAGTAGATGTACTACGTTCATATGACAAATTCAAATTTATTCAAAATAAAGATTCTTAGCAAACAAATAAAATGGAATTTTCTTAATCTCATTAACATTTTCCCATAAATATTCATTAAATATTTTAATTAATGTGGAAATATTGAAACATGTTCTCCCTGAGATTGGAATGACATAAGATGTCTACTGTTACCTCTTCAGTTTAACATTATTCTGAGGTCTTAGCTAGTACAATAATGCAAGAGAAAAAATATATACATAAGAAAAAAATAAAATTGCTATAAAAACAATATGAATATATATAGAATAATGAACATATATATATATACCAAAGTTAATGGATATATGGTCAAAATTTTAAACATGTATATTTTTGTATGCCAATAACAAACAGTAATTGCATTTTTAAGAACATTTATTAATGATTACATAAGCATCAATTTTGTGAGACCAAAACTAAAGATGTGTAAAACGTCTATATAGAAAAATAGAAAACATAAATAGAAATGAATAAAAACCCAAATATAGGGAGGGATATATCATGTCCATGTTAGAGCATCAACTCTAGTTGATGTTTAGATTTAATGCAATCTAAAAAAAAAATTCCAGCAAAATTTGTGGAATTTGACTAACTGACTTCAAAATATAAATGGAAATGTGAAGAGATTAAAAAAAGAAAAAAGAAAATATTCTACAAGATGTTTCAGAAGATATTAGACGTAGAAATTAAATAATGTTAAGAGTGGTATAAGGACAAAAAAGGAAAGAGATCACTTAAGCAAATAGAGAGTTGAAGAGGAGATCTATATATATGTGGCAATTTCATTTGTTGCTGGTTAGTGGTTTCATTTGTTGCTGGTTAGTAGTGAGGAAATGGTGATCTTGTCAATTAATAGTGCTCAGTCTATTAGCTATCTAATTAGAAAAATGAAAATTGACCTCTACCTCACATCTAAATGTAAAAGGAAAACAGTACAGCATCTAAGTGATATCAGTTGAAAAATATTTTCTTTTTTCTTTTTTTTTTTTTTGAGTTG
>NW_006974566.1:116766-137358 GCF_000164805.1 Carlito syrichta | reverse complement strand
TACCACGCCCGACTGATTTTTTGATTTATTGTAGAGATGAGGTCTCGCTTGCCCAGGCGGGTCTCGAACCCACGGGCTCAGGCAATCCACTCACCTCAGCCTCCCAAAGGCGCGGGATTACAGGCTGAGCCACCGAGCCCAGCTGAAAAATATTTTCATGTCTTTGAAGTTGATGAAGATTTCTTTAAAAGTACATATAAGCAAAAACCATACAGACAATATTGATAAAATGCAATAAATTTGGATTAAGAACTTCTTTTCATCAAAAGACATTATTAAGAGAGCAAAAACAAAAGTCACAGAGTAAAAGAGTATGTTTACAATAATATAACAAACAAAGGTCTTATGCACACACACACTCGTTACTCACATATACATACACACACGAAAATCCTACAAATCAATAGGAAAAACAAAACCACCTCATTAGACAAATGGGTAAGAAAATTGGACAAACATTTTTAAAAGTAGCATAGTCAAATATCCCATAAGCAATTGAAAAAGTGTTCAATCTCACTAAGTTCTCAGGGAAAGGCAAATTAAACCTCCACAAGAAAACGTTACATACCCTCCAGAATGATGATCATTTAAAAAAATGTAAAACATGATTATGAAAATAAAGAACAATGAATCGTTTATCTATTGTCAAGCGTAAAGTGGTACCATCACTTGGAGAACATTTCAGAATTATATTGAAATTGACCCAGCAATTTCATTCATAGCTATAGAGTCAAATTAAATTAATTCACAACTGAATGCAAACACATGTATAAGAATATGCGTAGCAATGTCATTTGAGATAGTTCCAAAAAGGAAATAGCAGAAATGTCCTTCAACTTCAGGATAAATACATCTTGTTTTATTCATGCACCAGAATACTATAAAGCAATAAAAATGAATAAAGTACAGTATAAAGCAACAACTTATATCAATCAAAAGAAGCTAGATACATAAAAATATATAGTATATGATTCAATTTATATAAAGTTCAAAACCAATTGAAACTATTATATGGTGTTTGAAGTTAGAATAGTGGCTACCCTTGGGAGGAGACAGGGGGAATGCTTTGATGTGTTTTGACATAGGTCAGGGTTGCATGGGTATGTTTATGTTGTTATAAAGTAACAATGGTCAATAAAGTGCACTATTACAATTTCTTCTCTTTGTTATGTGTACATTATACTGTAACAAAGATAATCTTTTAAATAAAATGTTAAATTAACAAAAATAGTTAACCAGCAACAAAAGCTACAACCACAGCTAAATAACTCACAGATTAAAGGAAAATAATAGATATTACAAATTATTTGGTGAAAAGTGAGAAGGCATCTTATCAAAATCTATGGAAGCAGTTAAAACTTTACCTAGAGGAATGCCCACAGAATCTATTTTAATTAAACAAAAATTACGTAAAAGAACTCTAAGTGTTCAACTGAGTAGATTTCATAATCTAATAGACCAAAACAGATGAAACTACAAGGAAGTAGTTGGAAAAAATTAAGACTTCACAGAAACCAATAAATTTGAATATCTAAAACAATAAACAAAAACCTTAGCCCAAGTGAATTAATTTAAAAGCAGAGTGAATTAATAAATGAATATTAATAGATCTTTTAAATACCAACAATTTCCGAAAATAGCAAGCACTACCTCACCTCCATCTTGGAGATGAGTCTGCAGCTGCAAGTCTCATTCCATCTTGGAGATGAGTCTGCAGCTGCAAGAATGGGTTATTTGTAGACTGGTTACTAATGAATTTATCATGCAATTCCTATTTTGGAATAACTACTGTATTAGGTTGGCTACATGGTGTTATGATTGATTCTTGGCCATCAGTCATTTAGACAACTAACAAATAAAAGAAGAAATTGACACTGTCAAGGCATTTTAAGCTATGTCACAGTTTTTGCCAATTTAACCAGGGGATTTGTGAAAGACACAGAAGACTTATTGGCTACAATGCTACAATGTGTAAATCAGCCAAGATAAATTAAAATAAAATTAAAAAATAAAAACAAAAAGCTGTATACAGTTGTTTCCCTGGGCCAGAACTTTCCTCATTTCCTCTGCTGGCGTGTGAGTTTGTGTGTTTGGTGGTGTTGCATCTGTGTACATTAAACAATGACTCCATTTAGAGGAATGAGATGATGATTTCTTTTTATCTGTGGGAAAGCACTGGCTGTCCCTCCACTTGAGACTAAAATTCTGTTTTGGATGGAAAGTTAACCACATGTATCTTTTTATTCTGCCTCTTTTATGTATGTGAGAGTGTCGTGCTGTCAATCTTGTTGCTTTGCCAAATCCCTAATGCTTTCAGCCATGTAGTTCAATCAAATGGCCATTTAACTTGGGCATTTCACTAAAGGACTAAAACTTTTGGGCACTGGGTCAATCAACTAAAAATTTGATTATAACTACAGTCACATTGCTTAAGCAGATATCTGTGAAACTGCTAATTAATCATCTCTTAGGGAAATAGATCTTACTTAATTTAAAAAATTGTATTTTTTAAAATATACACTTATATACATACATGTGACCAAAGAAGAAAGAAACAAATTACTCATATAATAACCTCAGCTTCACTAAATTATAAAAATATTCGGGGAATTGAGAACTCTAAGTTAATGTGATTAATATATTATATCAGAGCAGCACAAACAAACTGACATCCTACAACGCAATTCATGATAGTCTCATTTCATTATGCTTTCACCCATTTTCCATTAAGATTATTTTGAGACAATTCACATCTCATCTCAAATAATTCAGTATGTATCTCTAAAATATATTATTTTCAAAAATTATATTAGAGGTACATTTTTAATTATGTTTGTGTGCTTATATGAATTACTTGATTAATGTTAGTCTTCCCCACTGGACTGTAAACTTCAGGAGGATTGGGACTGTACCTGTCTTTAACTCTCATTTTATCACATCATCTAATAAAATTTTGAGCACACTAGTGTTTTTTCCGGCCTATAAATAAATGTTTCTTGACTTCTTTAAAACAAACAAACAAACAAATAAAAAAAAAATATATATATATATAATATCAGAAACAAGAGGCCAACTATAAAAGGCACTGAGATTTTCTTCTTGCATCCAAGCCCAAGACATGGCCAGGAATTTAGCTTTTCCTGTTTTGCCTTATAATATACATCAATATTTTCTTAACTGTATAGTTACAAATTTGAAGTTACACATTTTACAAAAGTAAAATGTTTCTATTATACTATATTGATAAATTCCAATACATTAGCAATTAATGTCAGATTGAGCATACCTTTTCTCTCTCTCTCTCTCTTTTTTTTTTTTGAATTAGAGTCTTACTCTGTCACCCAGACTGGAGTGCAGTGGCCACTCCTGGCCACCGTAGCCTCGACCTGCTGGGCTCCGGTTATCCTTCTGCCTCAGCCTTCCAAGTAGCTGGAACTACAGGCGCGCACTACCATGCCCAGCTAATTTTTTGATTTATTGTAGAGATGAGGTCTCACCAAGTTGCCAGGTGGGTCTCGAACCTTTTTATTCAAATTATTGATTGGAAAAATGATTTTAAAGCAATGGAATTTTTAGAAGTCTAGGAGTTCTCTAATCAAACAGACAACTAGAGAATCTATTTATTCTACATAATGTTATTTCTTTCTCCAGCCCTATGGAATAAATTTAAATTGATTGAGTTTATATCTTACAATAAGACCAAGAATCAATGTTTGTATATTGAGATGTCTAAAGATTGAAAAAACAAGTGGGTCAAATGTAGTAACTTGATTATTCTGATTCTGGCAATTTTCAAATATGCAAATAAACCCTCCCGTGCCTTTTTAATTTTGGTGGAGTCAGACACATAGTTGAGAAATTTAATGGGAACTGTTCTCAGCTTCTTATAAAATAGCCCCCATTGAAAAGGGCATTTCCAAGTTTCTACCCCTTAAGGGGGGTTCCTGTTTGAGTCATAGGGTAAATGAAAGCCTATTGAATAAAGAGGTCATATCAAATTCTGTTGCCATCACTAGTCACACTCTGTTGCAATTTGAATTTGTAGTGTATAAAGTTTCTGATTCATGTGCCATGATCACCAAAAAGAACACTGCTATGAAAGCAATCACATCACGGATTAAGTCTTTTTCTAAGTAAATGGAATTCAGCCTTTGGGAAATAAAATGTAGTCCTTGTTAAATATTCCACTGACACAGCTCAATTCTCCTCTTTAGCTTAGGAATGTTATCTCTGAGAATGCAGAGGGGAGAGAATTTTCTTCCCAGATCTGTCTTGTACTTATCCACTGTAACACCTTACACTGTATTCTAGGAGTCAGGTGCAAAGGAAATGTAGCTGGTATTGCTTTTCTTCTGTTTCTGAAGGTTGAAAAGCAGCCAGGCAAGCTGCTTCAGTTTTTGCTTCCCCAGTGAAATGGAAGCCTGGTACAGAGGTGATAGAGCAAATATTACATGTTTTAAGCCACTTTTAAAATGTTACACTCTTCTTACACAGACAGCCATGTGACAACCTCCTATCCAGGAGATTAGCTTACAGTAATTGTGCTATTGTCCTTATATTACTAATTGTATCACCCATTCCTCTAAAAGCAATTGTTCTCACTCCTTCAAGGTCCCTAGGTGTTGCTAAAATTATTAGGTAAGCCTCCATGTCTGATCTAACATATCATAAGACAGAACATGTGACTGGTAAAATCAACCATCTAAAATAATAGTAATAATAATAACTACAACAATAATGGGATGATGGTGAAGCAGAGCCTAAATTAACCTCAAATGTATTGATATTTGCAGAACAGGTAGGCAACTGACACACTTTTATGTCTACAACCATTGATTGAGATGCATAGGGGATTTACAATTTTGACTTAAGGAAGTTTTGTGTATAGAGGTACAAGGGAGCTTAGGAAACAGAAGAAAAGGAAGCAATGGTGGGATTGGTTAGGATACCTGTGCCCATGCTGGACCAAGGACTGGATTTGGGCTTGTATAGAAAGGTTGAGGACTACAGACTGAACAAGTTGTGTTCATAAAAGACTTTGACAGACTTTGTATTGGCAAAAGCAATAATGTGCAAGGCTTGGAGATAAAGTCTGACAGCATTCAGAGACTCAATTTAAGTGGATATCCATTATTTTTTCCTGTCCAGCCTCAATTCATTGTTCTGGTAAAGGTACCTCACAGAACTTCCTCCACTCAATCTTTGGATTTGTGTGGAGTTGCCTCCAAGCCATAGGTATAGGGGAATAGCAAGATCCAAACATGGATCTTTTCTGGTTCATATAGATTAGTTCATAGACAGACAATCATTCTGAACCAAGCCAAATGGGACATATTGATCTTTTATTGAAACAAGTGGCAAAGAGAAATTCTCTTTTTTCAGACATAGGACTTAGATGATTTAATTCTGAAACTATGGGGACTCCAATATGGAAAATGCTTACCTGAAAACAATGTCTACAGAGAGGAAAGTGGGGCAAGCACAGGAAGAAACAGTCCTGTTGTCACTGAGTTTGGATACAGCTGTTTCTGAAGCCAAATCCCCTAATAACTTTTGTTATATCACTAGTACATTGATTTTATATGAAGAAGTTTGTATTGAACTCTTCTGTTACAAGCCAAAGAGTTCCAGCTACTACCCTAGTCTTCCTCCCCATCACCTCATCCTGCCTTGTATTTTTGGCATCCAGAAGGCTTAGAACAGGTATGTGTGGAGGCTGGATCTGATAGAGTAATATTGTTTTCTCTTGGAAGTCACTGGCAGCAGGAGCAGAGGTAAGGGACATTGATAAGGCAGAAGAACATATATGGACTTGTTTCTTAGCTCAGAGTCAACACCATCAGTTGGGAATTTCCAGCAATAACTGAGGGAGGTACCGAGGGAAGGCAGGGTGAGCTCATCAACAAGTATAACTCAAGCACTGGTTGATATGAACACAGTGTCAGTTGTCCCACTGTCTCTAGGCACTGGGTATGAGATTACAGCACAGTAGCACTATTACAGAAAACCTACCATGTATTAGGAGCTTTACATGCTGTCTCTGATCCTTCTAACCCTTCTTCCAGGTAAGGGATTTTATTCCCAGTAAAGCTAAGTGACTTGTCCAAGGTGACACAACTAGTAAATAGCAGAGTCAGGACTCAATGCAAAGTGCACTCTTTTTTTTTTTAGTGTCTATTTTTTCCTCACTCTGCTATACTTTCTTTCTATACCTCTATAGAAATATTTTTCTAAAATCTCATCAACAAATAATAATTTTTTGTACCTATCATGAGGCAGAATTTAGTACAGTACTTTATGAACAAATCCAATGAAGCACTAGCACTTAATAAATGCTTTCTTCTGATAAAGAAAAACCAATAAACAATTATGAAAGCAGAGAAGTAAGACATAGTTTAATTCCTTGAATTTTGCCAAGAAGTTTCTATAGGGGGAAAAAAAGATATGGATCTCTGAGAATCAACATAGAACTTTCTAAAATGGGAAACATTTACTTGAAATGGAGGAAAATTGGTCCTCCTGTTCTTGCAAATATAGCAAACTTCTCTCTTTTTTCTCTCTCTCCATATATATGTATGGAGTAGAAATATATATATATATATATATCTCCTCACAGCTAAAACTGAAATAAAATAGATGAGGATCATTCATATTTTTGTGTGTCCACTTGCTTCTTTCCTACCAAAGAGGAAACCGTCAACCCCAAGATTTAAAGCCATCTCTTCTGCACAGAAGCCAGGAGCATATCTTTCTGCTGTTCATTGACTCATATATCATCCTGTGTGTCAATGGAAGCTGAATCCACTGCAGACGTTGCTGTGGAATAAAGGTAATACTAATGGACTCTAGTGCTATTTGTTCAGGTAGTCCTATCTCTCTTGAAGATGGAACTGGATAGGAAAGACATGAGCTTCATGACTAGATAGATGACTATGTGACCAACTGGGGACTGCATCCATTTTACACAAAAGAGTTCTAAATAAAATAACCTAAAGAAGTCAAGACCTTGAATGGCATGAGTGTTCATAGTTTCTCTCAAGAAAGTCTTACCTCTAGATTAGGAATTTTGAAAATTATCTAAGAACATGTGAAATAAAAATTCAAATCTATGTGCTTAGGATGATTTCAGAGGGAAATTAAAACAAAAGTCCAGGGCTGATGTAGGAAGAACCTCAAAATGGACATTATTGATATTGTCTCTCAGACACTAACTTAAATTAAATCAAACTCATGTTCACAGAAATGGTATAAAGCAGTGATGAATTCACTATGAAGCCAATAAAGAATAGGGTTAGGGACCCACTTGTGCACGTGCACTTCAAGGTCCTCTTTAAGGCTCTTTAACAGTCTTTAGCAATGTTTTTACCTTGTCTTGTGTGTTAAAAGATAAGCTAAGGCACATTAAAATGTTGAAGAACTTATTTGAGCAGATAACATTTCAAGAATTATGCAGTACCAGACCACAGTATTGCAGCACTTCATTGACAGTGGGGCAAAAGAAAAACTTTATTTTTTATTTGTATTATTTTATCTTAAAGATGTGGGGTACAATTCAGGATTAGGTATAGAAATGTTATCATCCAGGTAAGTTTTGGACCTCCCTTTGAGAAAAACTTTTATAAGGTGTTCACGAAAGCATGACAAATAAAATATATTTAATTTGTTAAAGTGGAAAGTCCCTAGTTAATGTTAGTTGGCAGTTTCTGGTAAAGCTTAAGTTTTGTTTTACTGTTTACATTGATCTTCAGGTTGCTTACTTAGAAACCCAAAGCACTGGTGCTATCTCAGCTTAATGGCCTCCAAATTAGATTTCTTCTTAACATATGTTTTGTTATACTTGAAAATTAAGATGCTCTTTTACTTAAAGAAGACCTCCAAACTGTAGAAACTTGAGTCCTGGAATAGTCTGAATGTACACCCCAAATCCACCTTTTGGAAACCTAATTCCTAATGCAGCAATGTGGGAAGGTGGGACCTAATGTGAGTTGTTTAGGTCTTAAGGAATTCAACCGCATGAATGGATTAATGCCATTATATGAAGAGCCTTCAAGTTTAAGTTTACTCTCTCCTGCCATGTAAGGTCACAACAAGGAGGCCCTCACTAGACATCAAATGCCAGTTCCTGATCTTGTACTTCCAGCTTCTCAAACTGTGGGTGATACATTTCTGTTCTTTTCAAATTACCCAGTCTGTGGGATTCTGTATAGCAGAATAAAATGAACTAAGAAAAGATTCTCAAATCCTGGATCTTTTCTCGTGAGAAGGGCTATTCCCCAGACTGCTACTCTATAACACAGCATACCTGCTGTCTCAGAGCAGAAGCAAAGTAAATCTCGTACAACTAGATCTGTGACTTCTTGGTCTTAATTTCTTAATCTGTAAAATAGGGTTGCTAGGCAAAAAATGTGTACGTTCCCTTTCAGCTCTAAGATTTTTGTAATTTGATATGAGCTATCTCTTATCCTTTGTAAGCTAAAAGTAATGTAAATAAAGAGAGAGACATAGGGAAATCAACTTTTTAAAAAGATTGTCCGCCTTCTCTCTATCTGTCTTCAATGTTAACATTAACAGCTAGGATTATAACATACACTTTATAATACTTTTAAGTAAATAGCACAAACTGCTAGAGCTAAATAATAATTGTTTTGACACACTAATTTTTTAAAACTTCCAAAAGAATAAGTGCACATTTTGCTTGTTTACACAAAAACAGTTTAACATGATCAATTGCATGACAGTACAGTTAAATTGAAAATGCTAGCTCTGTTAATGACAAACTTTGAACAATTGCATATACCATCAGATGGTGTGAGTCAACTCAGAAACAGCAAAATGTGAATCTAGTGGGCTATATTTCACTTTGAAAGATTTCACCTATCTAAACACCGGTAACATTATACTCTCCAAGATTATTTCAATAAATATTTCATAACCAGAACCAGATCAAATATAGGTAAAGAAGAGAAAACCATTAGCAAATTCATCATTTAGGATCAAAGATAAAAATTCATGCTTATATAATTAGTTTTATAAGAAGTATAAAAAATTCTACAAGTAAATTACACTTAACTTCTAAGAAGAAATCATTCTTATGCTGTTCAAATATTCTAATGCATAGAGAGCAGAGGGGAGGACATGGAATATTTTTATGATTAGAATGAAACATTGGGCCATTGCTTTACTAGACTCTTGTGACCATGTGGTCTTTGAGCTATGGCTGTCTTCATGTTTCCTGGCTTTGTCCTCCTTCCCTACCTTGGGGAGGTGAATCTTCTCTCTCTCTCTAATTTACTTTTTAAATAAACTGCATTTTCCAATCTAAAAAAAAAAAGAAATATTGACACAACAATTTTTTTTTTTTTGAGTTGGAGTCTCACTCTGTCACCCAGACTGGAGTGCAGTGGCCACTCTCAGCCACTGCAGTCTCAACCTACTGGACTCCGGCGATCCTTCTGCCTCAGTCTTCCATGTAGCTGGAACTACAGGCACGCGCTACCGTGCCCAGCTAATTTTTGATTTTTTGTAGAGATGAGGTCACGCCAAATTGCCCAGGCTATCCACTCACCTCGGCCTCCCAAAGCTTTGGGATTACAGGCTGAGCCACCGAGCCCGGCGACACAACAATCTTAAATAGCACAGTACAAAAGATCTATTGACCAATATCACCTATGAATGAATGTCTAGGCCAAACATACTAAAAGCAATGTCAGCAAATATAGATTTATACATTTAAAAATGATATTGTAAAAAAGAATTTATACTAGGAATTTAAGAATAATGCAATATTAGCATCTGTTATAAAATAATTTACCATACTACTATATCAAATAGAAACATCTCATATGCATAGATATTAATTTTTTTAATTTAGCTTTTATTATAAATTTTTAAAAATCCTTAATAAAGCATGAACATCATGATTATTTTGGTTACCTTCTTAAAAGTTTACAAGTCTATGCAAACTCCCATCAAAGTAATAAGAAGTCAAAGATGTTCACTCTCACCAGTTTTAACTAAACTTGTTCTGGAAGCACTAATCAATACAATTTGAAAGAGAAAAAATTAAGTAGTATAAAGAAAATTTGAAAAAAGTAGAGAAGATTATTGTTATTTGTAGATTATATGATAGCATACATGGAAAATTACATGAAGCAAAGGATAATTATGACATCATAAATACGACAAATTTGAGAAAGACATAGACATAATTTTTCTGCATAATAAAAATAATCAATTTGAAAATTTAATGATGAGAAAGTGTTTCATTTACAACTGCATAAAAAATAGGAAACATGTAGGAATAAACAACAAATAGGCATGGTCTTAAAAAATATAGTAATGGCAACTAGGAGACTATATAAAAAATAAATAGACATTTCCTATATTATCTTTTAGCATCATTATAGCCACATTAGTTTTCCCTAAAATAATATATGTGTTTAATATGATAGTTATTTTAAATATTGGCTTTTTTTTTTGCTTACTAGAAAAGATAAATCTCAAGTTTATATATGGCAAAAATTCTGCATAAATTATCATAAAACTTTAGGGAAAAATATTGAAGGGGCATAGGTCTGACAAAATTAAAACACATTGTAAAATAATATGCTTGAAGTTAATGTTATAGCAATTAAAATAGTTTGTATTGATGACTAGGGAGATCAATGAAAAAAAATATAGACCAGAAAACATGTAAGAATTTAATACAATCAAAAAAAAATTCAATTTTGTTAGGGAAATTGGAGGGGGGTATTCACTAAACAGAATAACCATCTGGGGAAATAAATTATATGCTTTCTTCATTTCTTAACCCAAAATCAATTCAGAAAGATCAAACAGTTGAACATAATTAAATTACTTATAAAAACAATACGGGATAATTTTTCAAACATATAATTTTAGAGTAGGGAAAACATTTTTCAAAACAAGTCACAAACCAGAAGCAATAACAATGCAGGCAGGTAAAATTAAACATTTTGAATCATAAAATATTTAATAAGGTTAAAAAAACTGACAAAATTATTTGCAACACATGATAAAAGATTAATTTCTTTAGTGTTTGTTAAAGTTCTTGAAATAATAATTTTTAGAAAGACCAATAATCCAATAGAAAAATGAGCAAGGAACATAAATATACATTTTACTATCCAAATGACTTTTAAATAGATGAAAAAAGAGTCAACTAGATTCATGATTCTAAAAATGCCAAATAACATGACAAACAAGATCTAACTTTCCATCAGATTGGCAAGGATGAAAGTGCTAAATACTATTTGAGTTAAGACAGTTGGGAAATAGAAACATTCACACATTGTTGCTGCGAGATAAAATTGCCATGGACCCTTTGAACGACAACTTTTTTTCAATATTTATCAAACTCAAAAATTCATATATTCTTTGTCCTAGCAATTTTACTTTCAGAAATTTATTCTGTAAACACACTTGCAAATATGTTTAGGAAGTACATACAAGCATGTTTGTTGTAGCATTTTATCTAAAAACAAACTAGTGAGAAACCAAACTAACAAGCCAATCAAACAAAAATAAAAAGCAAACTCTCAGTTTAAAAACATAAAGTGAATTTAACTCACAATGTAATGAACTATCATGTGTGGTTAAATAAATCAGGTGGATATATGCTCAGGTATATGGAAGAGTTGCCAAGCGGGGGAGGGGAGGATAGGTAGAGAGTAGCGTGTGTAGCTGAAATGTATAAAAAGAAAGAGGGTTTTATATTTGTATGCACACACACATACACAAAGATGATTATTCACGCACAAGAAACTTTTAACAGTGATTACCCTGAGGGAGGTTATTTGAGAAACAGAAACAGAGGCTCATGGTTGGGCAATATAATTTTTGCTGAATTTCATTCTATACTATTTGAAAGTTTTTGAAATGTTCATGAATTCCCTGTTCACTTAAAAAATCAAATGACAAATGAATCATTCATAGTTATTTAGAGCTATTATTACTGATCAGCAAGTAATAAGTGAGAAAATTTCTCAAGTATGTGCAGGTGGCATGAGTTTTACAGTTATAGGTGTATATACAAGTGTCACTTTTACAATAGATGGTTAGAAGACTACAGAAGTAAGAAAATTATTCTTTTTCAAAGCAAATGCTAAATATAAAGGGATGAATTAATAATGTTTGAGAAGAATAATTGCTTGATATTCAAACTCCTATCTATTTCCATATTGGCCACTGTACCAGGTTGAATTGTGTCACAACTTCCAGTACCTGTGAACACAGCCTTTTTTAGAAATAGGATCTTTGCAGATGTCACCAAGTTAAGATTATTAGGTCATAGTGTATAATACAATAGCAGGCCCCAATCCAATGACCAGTGTCCTTATAAGAAAAGGGAAATTTGAACATAGATGCAGAGAGGGATTGTACAGAGATTGGAGATATGCTGCCACAAATCAAAGAATGCCAAGGATTGCTGAAAACTACCGGAAGATGGAAGAGTCAAGAAAGAATTTGCCCCTAGAGCCATCAGAGGAAGCATGGACTTACTGACACTTGAATTTCAGACTGCTAGCCTTCAGAATTGTGAGAGAATACATTTCTGTTGTTCTAAGCCTCCCGTTTTACGAGTATTATGGCAGTTTTTGGAAACTAATACAGCCACTTCTCAATTTCTCTATTTTTTTATCTTCTGATATATAAAAATAGTCATAAATATTTTTAAAAGTAATTTTTGCTCTGACTTTACTCTAAAGACCCATTGTGCTCTTTTTGTTTTGTTTTATTTTTTGAGTTGGAGTCTTACTCTGTCACCCAGGCTGGAGTTCAGTGGCATGCTCATGGCCACTGCAGCCTCAACCTGCTGGGTTCAGGTGGTCCTTCTACCTCAGCCTTCCAAGTAACTGGAACTACAGGCATGCACCACCATGCCCAGTTTATTTTATTTTATTTTATTTTTTATTTTTATTTTTATTATTTTTTATTTTTTTAAGTTGGAGTCTCACTCTGCCACCCAGACTGGAGTGCAGTGGCCACTCCCAGCCACTGCAGCCTCGACCTGCTGGGCTCTGGCGATCCTTCCACCTCAGCCTTCCAAGTAACTGGAACTACAGGCACGCACTACCATGCCTGGCTAATTTTTTTGATTTATTGTAGAGATGAGGTCTCACCAAGTTGCCCAGGCGGGTCTTGAACCCGCGGACTCAGGCAATCCACTCACCTTGGCCTCCCAAGGCACGGGATTACAAGGCTGAGTTACCGAGCCCAGCCTTATTTTTTTGTTTTACTACAGAAACAAGGTCTCACCAAGTTGCCCAGTCCAGTCTCAATCCCTTGGCTTAGGCAATCCTCTCACCTCTGCCTTCCAAAGTACTGGGGTTACAGGCTTGAGCCACCATGCCTACCCCATTGTGCTCTTAAATTCTTAAATGAATTAATCTTGAGTGGATCTTATGTCTCCATAGAATCGTATTCTAAGTGGGATTGTGTTCCTGTTTCAGCATATATGAAAAATAAAAAAATAGATATTACCTATTTATGATGAAAAAATATATATAAAACATATGTGATAAAGACGTATGTAAAATAATGGTAAAACTTTTTTTCAGTTAAGAAATTCCAATTTCAAATTTCATAACAGGGACAGATATGTAATAAAAGCATCAAAATACAAAGACTATTAACAAATTATAGGGTTTTTATCTAGCTCATAAAAATATAACAATATTAATAACTTTGTCCTTAATTAATATTAAGGTATAGTTGATAATTTTTTCTTTTCTTATAATTGAGAGGCACGTTTGAGGATAATTTGGATGATTTAGATTGCAAAATAATCCCATTTGGGGAAGTTGATACTGGTGCTTTTTCTTAGATAAATTTTCTAGTTATGTGTAAAAAGATCTAATTATTTTATTAAACTTAGCTATATACAATGTTGAAATAATTTTCCAATGAAGACATTTTATTAGAAAAAAATTGACACATAGCTCAAATTTCAGTGCTACTATTTCAGTGCTGAGCCTTTAGAGGGATATAGTATGTAGTGATTCCAAAATTCATTAAATGTTTCTTTCGGAGGTGGTTTTCCAGGACTTTGTTTTCTGTGGAATACACTCTGGGAAGCACTGATGTGGCTAATTGCCTCAAATGTCTGTTATAGTCCATATGTGGGGACTCCACTTAAACAAAAGGCTACAGGAGAAAGGAAAAGGAGTGAGGAGTGCTTTCTTCAATAGGAGAAGTAGGCAGCATCCTGAAAACAAGGTAGACCTTTTGGTTTAAAGCAGGGAGCAGTCAGCATAGCCTGTAGGACAAACCTGGCCCACTGCCCATTTTTGCAAAGAAGTTTTATTGGAACACAGACCCTCTGTTTATCCATTGCCTACAGCTGATTTCACACTACAATGACAAAGTTGTGTAGCAGCCATAGAGACAGCATGGCCCTCAACACCAAAGATATTTACTGTCCGGTTTTTTTTTTTTTACAGAGAAGTTCACAAACATCTATTCTACATTATTTTCCGTCTCTTTTGGATTAAAAAAAAGATTATAAACTGACAAGTTTTAACCAAACTGTGTCTAGAACTGAAAAAATACAAATTAGATTTCAAATATTCATGGACTCAAAAAGTCAAAGATTGTGGAGTGTGTGTATGCACTCACACACATACGTGTGTCACTGTGGAAGCAGATGCAGACCATAACGAAGCTTCTACTCTTCGTTTCATTTGTTGTTAGAGCTGGTGATGATGGAGTTGTAAAAATTAAGCTGACTGGAGAACAGGGGAAAAAAAGGGAGAGAAAGAGGAAATTTTTTTCTCTATGGGCAGTAAAAGGATTTGCAAAACTGTTGCTGAATTTAAAAATAAGAATAGATTAAGTAGAGCAAAAAGCAACTGCTATAGCATGTTATGGTGTATAATTAAATCTGTGCCAAACTAGCTACTAAATTGAACTACTGTAAAACTGAAGGGGATAGGGGGAGAAAGGTGTTTTTTAATGTTTATATAAAATTGAAATATTTTTGTAAAACAGCTGAAGAATACCAAAATAATCACCTTTATCATACAGTTGCAACAGATAATTTATTCCCCATCTCCTGAAAGATATAATTTACCATGTAATCACATGGACTAAAATTCCTTATATGTATTTTTAAAGAGACGCCTTTAAACACATTTTATCTTTCACATTTTAAATCATGTTAATAGAAACTCTCTGTCCTTTCATAGTGTGTACAGATAGAGTTTACAAAGGTTTTTTTCATCAACAGCAACAATTAATTGAATTCCTTCTTGAGAATAAGCACAAAACAATTACATTTTAAACATCTTGTTTCAAGTTACTCCAAAATAGAACACAGTGTATAAACTATAAATGTGGGTATGGATAAGAAATAGCTACAGTGTTTAGAACATCATGACTGCCTTCTTTAGTTGTATCAGCTACATAGAATACCACCCCTGATGAAGCGGTCATCTCTCTATGCCTAGGACAGCAAATAATATTATCCCAGGAGGGCAGGGAAATGAATTAACAAAATCTTGCAAGAGTTGGTCTAAAATAACAAGAAAAGTCTGGCGTCTTGCACAAATTTGGCCTTGTACATAGTGACTGCAAAATACTAATTATTCGTTATCTCAATACTATTTCAAAATTAACTTTTAAAGGAAGATATTTCATTCTTCAAATAAACATCTCAAATATTAACTGACAACCTGATTGGCTCCATGGTGAAACAGAAATAGATGTTCCAAATCGACAAGACACTGTGCTTTGGAGATTTGCATTAATGATTAAACCCCCATGCAGAAGCAGAAGCTAGGTAATGTTCCAGTGCCTCTAGCAGATTCCTAGGGAACTTGAAAGGGGCCTAGACCACATGACTCACTGACAGTACTGAAAGAAAGAGAGCGCAGGAGGGACAAAGGGAGGGGACCCAATCCTCATACTTATGGATTTTGTCAATAATTATAGGTCAAAGATACTTTGCAAAATGAGACCATTGAGGCCATTCCTTAATATTGTACCCACAAGACCACAATTCAATGGCCCATTGGCTCACTGCCCCATTTGAAAACTCTTGAAGTTTCCCTGTGCATTTTCCCTACCTCTTGCGTTAACTTGAGAGTTCATTTCAATTCTGTTTCACACACTCAGCTCACAACTCCCACATGCATGTGTCAGGATGCGCTAAAGGAAAAGACAGGATGAAGTACTTTACTAGACTCCTGTGGACACGCTCTGGCTACAGCATATCCCAGACCATTGGAAACACATGCTGGACAGCTTCTCTGGCCTCACATACCCAGTGAAGGTGTTAACATGCATTGCATGACCTCAGCATGGAAGCCCCGTGGTTGTAAACATGTGGAAATGACATAGAAACTGAGAAGGGCCTCAGCTCTCACCCCAGTGCACACAAAGCAGAGCCTGGTTCACAACAATTCCTCAAAGATGCCCCAAAGCTATGCTGTTCTTCTTGGATAACAGCAGCTCCTCATCCCTCTTGAAAAAGCCTAATTTACACTAGTTGTGGGCTACAGCTTCCATTTTCTTCACGCCACTGGGAAACAACTCAGCATGTGTTAAATTCCATTTTCATATTTCCTTGGCTGGTTTGAGATAGCAGATGTGGAAAAGTTGGGTGGGGGATGGGGCAGGAGAGAGGAAGGAAGTTCTTTTTTCATGTAGAGCAACAGGAATACCGTTTTGGTTATAGACAGGAGTAAAGGGGCACAGTTCCGAATGACAGCAATGTTCTTTTTCTTGCATCTTTCCTCCCTTTGCCCCGCACTATCCTCTAAATTCCCTACTGGCAAGTTGCCCTGGAAACAGGTGCCAGTGAGCTCTAGTGCACAAGTCAATATCACTGAAAGTAGAGGAGGAGACAAGAGGAGAGCATTGGACTCTTTAAGCATTTTTATTTTTCCACTGTGATGCATTTATAAGAGTTTTTCAAGAAGAAATTAATTCTTCTCTTTATGTAAATGTGTCTCTGTGGATATTTAAAAAATATACATCAGTAAGAAATTGGTAGTTCAGCCTGGCTGCTTAGCTTGATTCTAATAAAGTCTATTCAGTTTTATGCCCTCCACCATTGTTTTGTCTGTTTCTCCAAATCCATGCTGTTTCTTTGGGCCCAGCTCTGAGTGTCTGATCTGATCATGTGTTTTACTATCTCCAATCTCCAAGCTCTTCAAGGCTTGAGAACCTGTCTTGCTCCAGCGTGGCCCTGGCCCTGGCCCTGGCCCAGGCCCTGGCCCCTCAGGGTCTAGCTCGGTGGTCAAAGACCTACTTTTACACTGAAAGAAGGCTAGGTAGGCAGGAAGGCCATCTGCACAACAGGTTTTGAGAATGGGCTATCTGTATTCTCACAGTATCACCTACAATTGTGATAAACCGTGTTTGTTCTGGCCAAATGATCCCACCCCTCAGCATACTTACAGCTGGATCAGTTCCTTTAGACTTTCTTCCATTCCACTGTTGTGTCTCCAAACCCAGCCTTCTCTCCTGCCCAGATTGACTTCTGCTGTTAAAATTGAAGATTCAGTTTCTCAAACAAGTCACTCTATTTTGCTAATGGACCTCATTTTTTCCCTAAGAAGGTTTTCTGTGTATAAGAAAAAACATAGCTCCTGAAAGTATCTGAAGGACAAGCATTGGGATGAAAATATCATTTCACAATAATTTCATAAAGATTTGCAGATTCCAAGGATTATATATTCAAAAGCAGTATTGTATTTAGCACATCAATTTTTGGAGTGGCCACATCTGTTTCTGGAAAAAAAGTGAGAAACAGATGTGAAAGCAGCAGTGAAACTGAGACAGGAAGTTGTCAAATGTGGAAACTGTGTACATTATCTGAATCCAGCAAGAAAAGGACAGTACCTCCAAAGGAGCTGAGGATAGGACCATGCCATCATTTTGGGGGTATGTCTTGGTACAAAGAAACAAGAGGGTTTTGATGGATATGATTCTAGCAGTTGCTGAACAGATCTCATTAAAATCTTTTAGGTTCATTATGAATAAGTCATAAAAGATAAAATTTAATTTTGACCCTAAAGACAGATGTTTTACATAAGGAAATGTGTTATACAGCCCCAAAGTGCTCATCATCTTGGTTGTCGCTGCCCAAAGGAAATTTAAAGATATCCCTCCTCCACTTAGTGGTAGAAGTGCAGTGTCATTTGTCTCCAAGGAACAGTTCTGCCTGATTCCAGAAGCTTTGGAAAGGTTTATGAAAGGTTGTCGAAGGAAACCTCTGAAGTTGGCATGTAAGAAAGCACACAGGAAAGGAGTAATTCTGTGAATAAATCCGCCACACGTGGCTCTACTGAGTCACATGAAGTCTCAGGCACCTTTCCAAGTTCAAGATCCCCAAGGACCCACTCTGAAGCTTTTTCCTGTGTTTTTCTCAGAGATTTATGGAAAGCTGTCAGAATCAGTATTATATAAGAGTTTCTTCAGAGTCTTTAAAACCATGGAAGGGACTTCACTTCCTCCCATGCTCCAGGAAAAAAAGAGGAGAGAGAGAGAGAAAAAAAAAAAGCAGAAACCATGCTCATCACTTTATTTCTATTTTAATTCTATTCCCACAAATGAATGTGGGCATAGTCAAAGATATTTTCTTTTAAATATTTCTCTAGCAAACAGTCATCTTTGAATATCCAGAAAAAAGTGTGCCGGATTCACTTTTGCATATAAATTTGCAACATTTCCTAAAACAAATAAAATGTTACCATTTTAAACAATAGGGACAAACAAAATGTGCCAACAAGGACTTAACTAGCAGGATGAGCAACCAAGAACTCACATGATATGCTAAATTTTGCTGTTGGACCAGAAAGTCCCTTGCCCATGGGAAGTAAGAGATCTCTCTCCAGAAAATTCTGGGAACATAAACATACTGTAGACGGACTGTTGTGTCCCTAAACTCAGGGACTCAAGTGATCTGTTCTACTGTTCATATCTGTCAAAAATTTTATTGAGGGGAAAAAAAGGGACTGAGTGATTTATTTTGCTTTGGAGGAACTAAAGAGGAGGCAGTGCCCTAGAGAGCTTTGGGGATAGAGACAGGAAAGGAAGAAAAGAAGCAGTGCTGGGACCCATGAACATACACAGAAAATCCCCTAGAAGCTCTTCATAGAGCAAAAATTTGTTTTGGTTGTTACCAGATTTGGTAGTATCCAATTAGTATAAAAGAGAAATCACGTCACATTTTAAAAAATGATAATAGGCCATGCGATGAGTTTGGAAATTTTGAAATTTTGAAAACTGGTTCTGGCTTGCTAGGCATCTTTTATGTGGAGTATGTACCTTGTGATATTTCACTGAACAATGTTAGGGGCATGAGCTGTATCGCTAGACTGGTGGAGTTTGAATTCTACCTATAAAGCACTAGACATGTGATGATAGCAAAGTTATTTATCTCCCTGAGCCTATATCTCTTTATTTGAAAATGTAGGTAGTAATAGCATCTGTTTCATAGAACTTCCATAAAGATTAAATTAGTGTCTTATGCATTTTAAGCTGTTATAAAAAAGTACTAAAGCCTCAGTGGCTTATAAACATCAAAAATTTATTTCTCACAGTTCTGCAGGCTGGAAAGTCCAAGATCAGGGTATGGACAGGTTCTGGTGAGTGCTATCTACCTGGTTGCAGACTGCTAACTTCTAGTTATATCCTGACATGGTGGAAAGAGGGTGAGAGAGCTCTCTGGTGTCCCTTTTATAAGCACATAAGTCCCAATCATTAGGGCTCAACCTTCATCATCTAATTCTCTTGCCCCCACATCTTAATACCATCACATTTGGGGCTAGGATTTTAACCAATAAAATTTGGAGCACACATTCAGTTCATTGCTCTTTGATATAGATAAAACACAACAGTGCTTGGAACATAGTAATTATTATATAAATGTATGCTGTTAATAACTATAACTATATCCAACGGAGAGGATATTTCCAGAGGCCCACTCGAAATATAGTTCCTAAAAGAACACTTACTGATGTTTCATATGATTTCTTTCTCCTTACTACCTTTACATGACCTGGGAAATGGTTATTGATGAATCTGGGATTCAGAGACCAATTAAAAACTAGAAGGGCTAAGATTTTCTCAAATCATAAGCATGTTCACTTAACTTTATACATTTTGTTTACTTTGAAGAGAATTACCATTTGACAACTCAAGTCTAACACGTGGTATCACTTAGTGAGAAAAGTTAGCCATGTAGCATATGGAATGACACAGTAGGGCCCAAAGAGAAAAAAGGGAAAGGAAAAACAAGAAAATAAACCCAAAACTTAAAATTTAAAGCAAAGATTACCTGGAAAATACATGGTGCTCATACCTAGCTGGAAAGTACATGAATATTAATAGCAGAGGTATATTAGCATTAGCAACGTAAACCATTACTGACCATATGTCTTCTAAGTGCCAGCTATGGACTTAATGGAAGTGTAGACAGAGGGGATTTACTATGAGACTAATACAGCTGAAGTTCAGGTCTCCAAACCCCTATCAGCATGGTTAATGGCCACATGTTACTGTAAGATCTCCACAAGTAAAATATTTTTACTCCGATTTGTTAAGATCACCTTTTTTTTTTTTTTT